>NC_064923.1:329623828-329927421 GCF_023897955.1 Schistocerca gregaria
ACACTAGATCGCGTGTTGGAAGGGGGGAGAGAGGGAAGGGGGGAGAGAGGGAGGGAGAGGAGTGGGAGAGAGGAAGGGGGAGAGAGGGAAGGGGGGAGAGAGGGGAAGGGGGAGAGAGGGAAGGGGGGAGAGAGGGAAGGGGGAGAGAGGGAAGGGGGAGAGAGGGAAGGGGAGAGAGGGAAGGGGGAGAGAGGGAAGGGGGAGAGGGGAAGGGGGAGAGAGGGAAGGGGGAGAGAGGGAAGGGGAGGGAGAGAGGGAAGGGGGAGAGAGGGAAGGGGAGAGAGGGAAGGGGGAGAGAGGGAAGGGGGGGAGAGAGGAAGGGGGGAGAGGGAAGGGGGGAGAGAGGGAAGGGGAGAGAGGAAGGGGGAGAGAGGGAGGGAGAGGGAAGGGGAGAGAGGGAAGGGGAGAGAGGGAGGGAGAGAAGGGACAGGGGGAGGGGGAGAGAGGAAGGGAGGGGAGAGGGAGGAGAGGGGAGGGAGAGAAGGGAGAGGGGGAGGGGAGGAGAAGGGAGGGAGAGGGGAGGAGAAGGGAGAGGGGGAGGAGAGGGAGAGAGAAGGGAGAGGGGAGAGAGGGAGAGAGGGGAAGAGAGAGGGAGGGAGGGGGGAGGGGAGAGAAGGGAGAGGGGGAGGAGGAGAGAGGGAGAGGGAGGGAGGGGAGAGAAGGGAGAGGGGGGAGGGGAGGAGAGAAGGAGAGGGGGGAGGGGAGAGGAGGGAGAGGGGGGAGGGGAGAGAAGGGAGAGGGGAGAGGAGAGGGGAAGGGAGAGATGGAAAAGGGACCCATGGGAGACGGGACAGAGTGTTAGGGGGAGGGGGATGAGGTATAGTGGTAGTGGTGCAGGAGGGATTTATCGTTAAAACATCATTTGCTATCACAAGAAATTTGATATTATACAGGGGTGATTCAAAAAGAATACCACAACTTTAGGAATTTAAAACTCTGCAACGACAAAAGGGCAGAGCTAAGCACTATCTGTCGGGCGAATTAAGGGAGCTATAAAGTTTCATTTAGTTGTACATTTGTTCGCTTGAGGCGCTGCTGACTAGGCGTCAGCATCAGGTGAGCCTAAGATGGCGATCGCTAAACAGAAAGCTTTTTGTGTTATTGAGTACGGCAGAAGTGAATCGACGACAGTTGTTCAGCGTGCATTTCGAACGAAGTATGGTGTTAAACCCTCTTGATAGGTGGTGTATTAAACGTTGGTAATAAACAGTTTACAGAGAAAGGGTGTTTGTGCAAAGGGAAAAGTTCTGGACGGCCAAGAACGAGCTGCAAATTCCATAATCAACAGTATGGAGAGTCCTACGAAAAAGGTTAGTTATGAAACCTTATCGTCTGAAATTGGTTCAAGCACTGTCTGCAGCTGATAAGATTAAAAGAATCGATTTCTGTGATTTTATCCTTGCTCAAATGGAAACAGATGAATCTTTCGTGTCAAAGATTGTGTTTAGTGATGAAGCAACTTTCCACACTAACGGGAAAGTCAACCGTCACAATATCTGTATATGGGGCACTGAGAATGTGCAGGCAACAACTCAGTATGAACGTGACTCGCCTAAGGTGAACGTTTTCTGTGCCATTTCAGCCAATAAAGATTTTGGTCCCTTTTTCTTCGAAGGTGCTACTGTAACTGGACTACAGTATCTGGAAATCTTGGAGAATTGGCTGTTCCCTGAGCTCGAACAAGAAGCACAACAATTCATATTTCAGCAGGAGGGAGCGCCACCGCATTGGCACTTATCTGTCCGTAACTACCTGAACGTCAACTACCCGAGGCGATGGATCGGCTGCCAGGCAGCCTGTGACAGAGCACTTCATCACTGGCCTCCAAGAAGCCCTTGTCTTACCCCCTGCGATTTTTTCTTATGGGGTATGTCAAGGATATGGTGTTTCGGCCACCTCTCCCAGCCACCATTGGTGATTTGAAACGAGAAATAACAGCAGCTATCCAAACTGTTGCGCCTGATATGCTACAGAGAGTGTGGAAGGAGTTGGAGTATCGGGTTGATATTGCTCGAGTGTCTGGAGGGGGCCATATTGAACATCTCTGAACTTGTTTTTGAGTGAAAAAAAACTTTTTAAATACTCTTTGTAATGATGTATAACAGAAGGTTATATTATGTTCCTTTCATTAAATACACATTTTTAAAGTTGTGGTATTCTTTTTGATTCACCCTGTATACCCTGTATTCACCCTGTATTACCTGAGGTTCCACGTATTTCTCAGATTTTTCCTGAGCATTTAACAACATCTGTAATGCTATGCCTGCCTCTACCTTGACAGGCAAGTCTTGGTCATTTAATAATGCATTTGTAGTGAGTCTGATTGCTTCAGCGAGAACTGCTTCCTGCTTAAATTTAATTTCACTGAAGTAATGGAGAACCCAGCAGGCCTGAAATGATAAATGATGTAATAAATACACAGAAAATGTATATGAAAACGGTTTATGTTTGGTGGGATTAAGAGGCGAAGCATGAAAACCTAGGTTCAAAGCAGAATAAAATAACAAAATCCAAAAGAAAGAAAAAGTGGGCCCATTACTAGGTGCTATTATCTTGACCCACTCCCAAGTCTTTTGACTTATTTAATAGTAAGAAAGTTACCAACAAAGAAGTCCTGCACATAATTGTGTTTTAATATACAATCACCCACAGCAGTTTTTCTTGAACATTTGCTATAGCCAGCCAAACACAAGAGCAACATGGTAACCACAGTTTGGTCTTGAAACTCAGAAAATGACAGCATGCTACAGTCAAGTATGCTCCAAAATTATAGCTCTGTGCACATAATATAAAAAGATGCGAAGTAATACTAGTTGTGAAATGACTTTCACTATACAGAAGTTTGGTAACAACAAACAGATTAATGGTCACATCTGAATAGTTTTAGTTAAATGAAAATTTGAGAAGTGCAGTTAAATTAACCAACATACTTCAAGGTCTACAAAACAACAGATGTTTTCTCTCCATTTTATTTGCTAACTTTCAGGAAAACAGTGGTGTTCTCAATGATAATACAAGTCATGTACGAGTAAATCCATTTATTGAGTGCTGAACCCAGACACCACCAAAAACATCTATGATACTGAAAAAAATCATTGCTATACGCATTTGTCAAACTTAATTCTGAATCTTTTCAACAATTTTTGAAGCTGCTATTGTTAGAGTACATTAAAAATGCCATGGATACTTAAACTTACATGCTTCACAAGTGCTGTAAATCACTTCAGCAGGGAAACATCTTATAAACACTTTGTAGGTTTATTCACTAGTATTAACTGACTTTGTTGCAGCCACAAGCATTGGCACAGGCAGATGTTTAAAAGGTGGTATGGATGTTTCATTACACAATTTCAATTACTACAGTCATCTCACTGCCCTTTTTTGTGTAAGGGAGATGGAGGACACCACTAAATAAGCCAAGTATCCGTTGACAATTCATAAAACTTATTCCCATAACTATATTCTACTATTTACAGAGCAACAATATCACCTAAGAATGGTCCAGACGGCAAATACTACTTGTGAACAAATAAAAGTAATACAGCAAAATCGAAAATAACATTTCTTTTACTGTAATTGCAACTTATTTGTACAACTTTACAAAGATTAGGATACGAATAAGAATGAATCTGCTTTATTTTCATTACTTCTTATATTTAAACATGCTTCACTTCCTCTGACTGAAAATAACAGATACTGCGTAAATTATAAGCCAAATCATTTCTAAATCTCAAATTAGTTACATAATAGTACTTTTATGATGAAAAAGACAGCGTTCTACGGAATTACCCTATTATGTTAAGTTACTATCTTTTATCCATACAACTGAAATCTCTATCTGTTCATCACAAAGCTAAAAGCTTACCCTAGCTCTCATATGGCCACGAGGACTTGCAAATTCTGGAAAAACATACTGACAAAGCATACTATCCATTTCTGTCTTGTACATATTCTTCTTGATTAGAATGTCTGCCAGTGTACCAACCTGAAAAATAATAAAATATATTATCAATCTCTGTCACATGTCCTAACAATTCTTAACTGTTAATGATTTGCATCTTAAGCCAAGTGCACCTGATACTTTTTCAAACACATTTAATAGCAGTTCAATAGCATCAAAATCAATAGGTCACTCCATATAGCATACCCTTGCAATAACACCACATTAAAAACAGGCAAATGAGCTGCAACAGAGGCCAATACTTAGCAAAAATAGACTGACTATTTTGTTGAAGGCTGATCCCTTGGCAAGGAAAGTTAGAAACCCACATTACTTATACTGTGTTTTTAAATAATCCAAATCTTACCGCATTTATGATAAACCTATCATAAAATGGTTATTTCTAGGTTATTCTTTCTGAGTGTTCATTCCTCTCCTTATTTCTACTCCATCTTACTTAAATTGCACTTTTTGCATTTTTAAAAACTAAACTGAGCACACATTTTTAGTGTTATAAGACTAAAAAATGTGTGTTTTCTTAGATGTATTATTCTTGATGCATTGGGTGTCTTCCAATTTAACACAAAATAATCACAACAAGCAGCATCTGAAGAATTAATAGAGTTTAGTCTCCTAAAGATTCTACTGCCATCATTAAAACCAGAAATAACTACTGAAAATAGTACAGATCAAGCAAAGCCTTACAAACACAAGGTGTTCTGAATGTAAGACTATATTTTGCTTTACATCAAAAACTTAAGATCTGATTCAAGAAGTTTCGTACTTCATAAATTACTATTTTGTGGTATTTAATAGTCCATAACATAGTTCTTATATTTATAATGTGGATTAACACTTTATCAATAAATAATAGTAACAGTACAAGTTTAAAAAGTATCTTTCATTTTATGGCATGAAACAGAAGCTGTATTTTGTTAGCAAAATAAAATAACACAGCAATTTTTACCTCTGTCATTTTGTGTCATTAACAACCTGATGCTGCAAGTACCTACAAAAGTTTAGTATTAATATATTACCATCCGTAGCGCCAACCAATGCAGTAAAGGTTGTCTGGGACAATTTACTGTGAAAATTTGGCTTTAGGTCCCTTGAGGTTAAACAGTTTCACACTGCAGATTAAAAGCTCTCTGGTTTGCAGGCGGATGGTAATATAATTCAAGCACTCAACTTAGGCAAAAAGATTATAGAGAGAGAGAGAGAGAGAGAGAGAGAGAGAGAGAGAGAGAGAGAGAGAGAGAGAGGGAGGGAGGGAAACATTATATGTGGGAAAAATATATCTAAAAACAAAGATGATGTGACTTACCAAACAAAAGCACTGGCAGGTCGATAGATGCACAAACATACACACAAAAATTCGAGCTTTCGCAACCAGCGGTTGCTTCGTCAGGAAAGAGGGAAGGAGAGGGAAAGATGAAAGGATGTGGGTTTTAAGGGAGACGGTAAGGAGTCATTCCAATCCCGGGAGCGGAAAGACTTAGCTTAGGGGGAAAAAAAGGACAGGTGCGCACACACACACACACACACACACACACACACACACACACACACACACACACACAGTCACAAGCACACATTTGTAAATGCTAAGAGTTTGGGCAGATATGTCAGTCGAGGCGGAAGTACAGAGGCAAAGATGTTGTTGAAAGACAGGTGAGGTATGAGCAGCAGCAACTTGAAATTGGCCGAGGTTGAGGCCTGGCGGATAAGGAGAAGAGAGGATATACTGAAGGGCAAGTTCCCATCTCTGGAGTTCTGACAGGTTGGTGTTAGTGGGAAGTATCCAAAAAACCCAGTACCAACCTCACCTGACTTCATCAACCTCCTGACCCCACCAACATCCCGCACCCCAACCTTCTACCTAAAATACACAAACCCAATCATCCCGGCCACCCCATTGTAGCTGGTTACCAAACCCCCACAGAATGTATCTCTGCCTATGTAGATCAACACCTTCAATCCATTACATGCAGTCTCCCATCCTTCATCAAAGACACCAACCACTTTCACGAACGCCTGGAATCCTTCCCCAATCTGTTACCCCGGAAACCATCCTTGTAACCATTGATGCCACTTCCTTATACACAAATATTCCGCACGTCCAGGGCCTCGCTGCGATGGAGCACTTCCTTTCACGCCGATCACCTGCCACCCTATCTAAAACCTCTTTCCTCATTACCTTAGCCAGCTTCATCCTGACCCACAACTACTTCACTTTTGAAGGCCAGACATACCAACAATTAAAGGGAACAGCCATGGGTACCAGGATGGCCCCCTTGTATGCCAACCTATTTATGGGTCGCTTAGAGGAATCCTCCTTCGTTTGCCAAGCCTGCCAACCCAAAGTTTGGTACAGATTTATTGATGACATCTTCATGATCTGGACTCACAGTGAAGAAGAACTCCAGAATTTCCTCTCCCACCTCGACTCCTTTGGTTCCATCAGATTCACCTGGTCCTACTCCAAATCCCATGCCATTTTCCTTGACGTTGACCTCCACCTGTCCAATGGCCAGCTTCACACGTCTGTCCACATCAAACCCACCAACAAGCAACAGTAACTCCATTATGACAGCTGCCACCAATTCCACATCAAACGGTACCTTCCTTACAGCCTAGGTCTTCATGGCAAACGAATCTGCTCCAGTCCTGAATCCCTGAACCATTACACAAACAACCTGAAAACAGCTTTCGCATCCCGCAATTACCCTCCCAACCTGGTACAGAAGCAAATAACCAGAGCCACTTCCTCATCCCCTCAAATCCAGAACCTCCCACAGAAAAACCCCAAAAGTGCCCCATTTGTGACAGGATACTTTCCGGGACTGGATCAGACTCTGAATGTGGCTCTCCAGCAGGGATACGACGTCCTCAAATCCTGCCCTGAAATGAGATCCATCCTTCATGAAATCCTCCCCACTCTACCAAGAGTGTCTTTCCGCCATCCACCTAACCTTCGTAACCTCTTAGTTCATCCCTATGAAATCCCCAAATCACCTTCCCTACCCTCTGGCTCCTATCCTTGTAACTGCCCCCTGTGTTAAACCAGTCCCATGCACCCTCCCACCACCACCTACTCCAGTCCTGTAACCCGGAAGGTGTACACGATCAAAGGCAGAGCCACGTGTCCTGCCTACACTGTGAAGCTTTCTATGTGGGAATGAACAGCAACAAACTGTCCATTCGCATGAATGGACACAGGCAGACAGTGTTTGTTGGTAATGAGGATCACCCTGTGGCTAAACATGCTTTGGTGGACGGCCAGCACATCTTGGCACAGTGTTACGCCGTCCGGGTTATCTGGATACTTCCCACTAACACCAACCTGTCAGAACTCCGGAGATAGGAACTTGCCCTTCAGTATATCCTCTCTTCTTACCCGCCAGGCCTCAACCTCCGCTAATTTCAAGTTGCTGCCACTCATACCTCACCTGTCTTTCAACAACATCTTTATCTCTGTACTTCCGCCTCGACTGACATCTCTGCCCAAACTATTTGCGTTTACAAACGTCTGCTTGTGACTATGAATGTGCGGATGGGTGTGTGTGTGTGTGTCTGTATATATATATATACATACACACCTGTCCTTTTTTCCCCCTAAGGTAGGTCTTTCCGCTCCCAGGATTGGAACGACTCCTTACCCTCTCCCTTAAAACCTACATCCTTTCATCTTTCCCTCTTTCCTGGTGAAGCAACCGTTGGTTGCGAAAGCTTGAATTTTGGGTGTAAGTTTGTGTATCTATCAACCTGCCAGCGCTTTCGTTTGGTAAGTCACATCATATTTGTTTTTAAATGGAGAAACAGATCCTTACACCGTATTTGAATTTCACATGGCAAGAAAAATCAAAACAAATTAACTTATGACTACATATAATCTAAAAAACACCAACGATTATATCTGTACCATGTGTAAGGCACCATCTTTCTGTCTTGGATCAGCATTTGGTGATGTCAGTACTTGCATTATGAAATGCATTGTCTTCTGTAACATGTCCTTCCTTTTCTTGCACGCTGTGTGCAAGAGTGTTTGGGCTGCAGTCACAGGTGATACAAAATCTTCAAAAATGTCTGAAGGAAACCAATACAGTATTATTATTATTATTATTATTATTATTATTCTAATTACTACTACTACTACTACTACTACTACTACTACTAATGAAGCATTACATCTCTGATACATTAGTATAACTCACAAGAAAACCTGTGTGTGTGTGTGTGTGTGTGTGTGTGTGTGTGTGTGTGTGTGTGTGTGTGTGTGCGCGCGCGTGCGAACGCACAAATTAATAAAGGAATTTTATCCATGGTTGTAAGATCAAGTTCTTTGTTCTTTAAATGAGGGCAGCAGAGTAACAAATACATGACCCACACAAAAACCACGGTGCATCATATTATTCACTTCGGAAGTACTTACCAAATTTTACTCTGATGTATTCATATGGATCAGTATTCCACAACTCTTCATCAGCTTGTGAATATGACAAGGCAGGAAAAATTACATCCTGAACGATAGCAAACATATGTGGTTTCAGGAACTTCCACGAAAATGCATGACCAATACTAGAAAAAAGTAAAAACATTATTAAAATGTTGGCAGAATGAAATGTTGCCTATCTATCAAAAATTATCTTCTAAAAAAATGAATGATAAGAAAATCAATTTTATTTTCAGCATGTGACTAGGAATTCTTCATAATCTGACACTACATTTACTATTATGTAACAACTTAATGAAATGCCACAAAAATTACTAATCATTACTGACACGTTCCAAGAAACTGAAAATCAACTTCTGTGAGGTATATCCACAAGTTTCGAGATGGGATCACTATTAATTTACACATTTGTTAAAACAAATTAGAATTTTGGAATGATCATCTGCACACTTATAAAACTGCAGAAAATATTTCTGGAGAGTAATTCTCTTAAAAAGGGGAGGGCAACATTTATTTTTCCTACGAGAACCTACCATTTATCAGAAATTTTTTTGGTGACTAAAGAGAGCTCTGCAATTTAATAATCTTCTAAAATGTTTGCATGTCAAGAAGTACCCAAAGTTTTCACACTTGAGCTATGACAGTAAATAGGAACACACTGCACAAAGTAACAAACCTCCACAAATAAAGTTCCTAATTACAAATGGTAAATGAAAAGCCTACAAACATTGAAAAATGTGCGAATCTCAATAACACTAAAAAATTGCACTTGATTCCCCAAAGATCCAAGTGTTTAACCATCAATATAAAACCAAACTACTTCAAAATCTTTAAAACGAAAAAACTTTTCGCATATTAAGGGAACACACAAAATTTTTAATTTATAAACTACTTACCCCAAGTTTATGTAATTTAGAGTGAGCTGAACAACTCTTGGAGAGACATATATCTTCCTTCTGTAATGGTCAAGAACTTTCAATAAAACTTCTAGTATACCAGCAGAAAATGTTTTCAAGTACCACTCAGCAAATTCCTTATATTCTTTAGTAACATTTCCTGGGCTCCCATATCTGGAAAAAATGAATTCACACAATAATCACCCCACAAGTGAAACAACAAACAATGGTAACTGCTAAATTAAAGGTAACACAGTTAACTGCAATACTCCCTTCTATTTCCTAAGAGCTTACATTCCCGTTCAGAAAATTTTATTACCATGATCACTATAAACTCTTAGAGGGAATAAATAGAGCAGAACTTACAGAGTCATCATAACTTGTGATGCTAACAGTAAAACCAAATGTTTCCACTCTTGGTAATAAACTTTTATACATGAAATAATTAATAAATTTGGAGAATACTTTTACTGCCCATGGTAAATACAGGGGCGATTTTCTGTTAACACAACATAGTGCTCCCGCATTGATAACCAAGCACGTTAAAGTGCCCATATGGTTCATTTGAGGCGTAATAGGGAAGGAACATGGCAGTGACATTGCACTGGTATTGCGGATGAAAGAATGGAGAACACAGTGCTGCCACTGACCAAGAATTCGTGCTACATTTACATTGAGAAAACCACATCAAAGAGATGGTAATGTATTCCATTATTTCACTTACAGGAACATGGGAGAAATTGTCTTCATGTAAGCTACCCTCTCAGCAGTACTACTCTCTCCTCCAAACTGTAACTCATCTATTGCCTTTCTCCCTCTTTTTCCCCACAGATACTAATGCTACGATGATAGAATGTCATGTGTGTGTTTTCTTGAATTTCTTAGCATTTGCCATCCTGTTTGTCTCCACTTTTACACACACACACACACACACACACACACACACACACACACACACACACACACACACAGAGACAGAGAGAGAGAGAGAGAGAGAGAGAGAGACTTCTTACTATATTATCCAACTGTTCAATACATATCCTTTATTATGTTGTCTATTCATCACCAAAATATTTGCTGGGTTTTTTGCCTTTGAGTTATTAATGAACTTGTAACATGAAAGTAGATCCCAAGCAGATGTCGGCACAGTTGCCAGCTTTCAACCATGGCTTCAGGCGAAAATGTCTTCTACAGAGATGTGACACCAATGAGGCATGGACAAAACTGCATTAAGTGATAGGACGGCACACAAAGTGGCCATGTAAAGCCCAATGCAGTTGGCAGAGATCATCTTTCGTTGTCTCTAGTACAGCAATAGCAATTCAGTTTAAAGAGCTGAACATCATTCACATAATGGACTCTATATAAAAAAGTAAAAGTTTGTTAGTACATAAAAAGTGACAATAAAAAATAGAACACACTGAAATAATCAAACATTTTTTCAATAACTTGAACAATCGACCTAGTACGAAACTAAGTCTCTTGAGTGAGTCATGTCTAATGTAAGTTTAAAAGGTGTTTAATAGTGGCTCTGTGACTATGTGACTTCTGTGACAGTCATCATTTGTGGGAGCTGTGCTTCATGAATGTGTGTTTTCTATTTCAGAAGAAGCCTTTTTGGCCAAAAGCTTAAATGTACGCCGAAGTGACAAAAGACGGGCAACACGTCCTAATATTGTATTGGACCCCTTTTGGCTGCTGCAGATCAGCAGCTTGACATGGCACACAGTCCACACGTTGTCAGAAGTTCCCAGCAGGAATATTGCGCCGTGCTGCCTCTATAATCATCCATAACTACGAAAGTGTTGGAGGTGCAGGGCTGTGCGTGAAACTGACCTCTCGATGTGTCCCATAACTGTTTGATTGGATTCATATCAGGCAAGCTGGCTGCCCAAATCATTTGCTCGAATTGTCCAGAATATTGTTCAAACACTAACATCTGTGGCCCGGTCACATGGTGCACTATCAGCCAAAAAAATGAAATCCCTGAAGGACTGCAAATGGTCTCCAAGTAGCCGAACATAACCATGACCAGTCAATGATCAGTTCAGATGGACCAGAGGATCCGATCCATTCCATGTTTACACAGCCCAATCCATTATGGAGTCACCACCAGCTTGCAAAGTGCCTTGTTGACAACTTGGGTCCATGGCTTCGTGTTGTTTGCACGACACTCAAACACCATTATCAGTTCTCACCAACTGAAATTCAGGCTCATCTGACAAGGTCACGGTTTTCCAGTCTTCTAGGGTCCAACCAATATGGTCATGAGCCCAAGAAAAGCACTGCAGGCAATGTTGTGCTGCTAAGCGAGGCACTTGCATCTGGCATCTGCTGCCACAGCACATTAATGCCAAATTCTGATGCACTGTCTTAAATACATTTGTTGTATATCCCACATTGGTTTCTGCAGTAATTTCATGCAGTGTTGCTTGTCTGTTAGCGCTGACAAACCTATGCAAATGCTGCTACTCTCGGTCCTCAAGTGAAAGCCATCGGCCAATGCACTGTCTGTGGTGAGAGGTAAAGTGCAAAATTTGGTATTATTGGCACTTTGTATCTAGGAATATTGAATTCCCCAACCATTTCCAAAATGTAATGTGCCATGTGTCTAGCTCCAACTACCATTCCGTGTTCAAAGTGTTAATTCCCATTGTGTGGTCAGAAAGCTTTTCACACAGATCCCTTGAGTACAAATGACAGCTCCGCCAATGCACTGCTCTTTAATACCTTGTGTACACAATACTACCACCATCTGCATATGTGCATACTGCTATCCAATGAATTTTGTCACCTCAGTGTATAGCAGTCTCTTTGTGCCTCACTGTGACTCAATGTCTCTTCTATATGGTGAATAGCAACTTATCCTTTTCGAAATACTGGTCTACTATTGCTGCAAGTTCTTTAAACTCCTGTCACATCTGCAACTTAGTTGATATGGTCTCCCACAACAAAATACCTCCTTACCATCATTTTGCTGAGAGAAAAAGGATGACCTGGATATCCTACACATGCTTCGCTGGTGGATACATTCCATGGATACTTTGAAATGTGCTCTGCAAATCAGAGTAGTTAAGAACAATCTCTGGATGATCACATCTCATCTGCCTAAGAGTAATGAGGGTTATACGGAACTTGGCATCACAGATATTGAATTCTGCTGGTGGGTTGTGTTGTGTAAGACTCTTTACACAACAGTAACGAGCGGTGGGATACAGAGTGGTGCAGCAACTGTCGTCATAGGAAAACTGGACAGGAGCAGAAATGTTTAGCGAACAAGATATCACAGTAAACAGGAGATTCACTTAACTTTTATTTCTCGAAGTGTACAAAAACTCATTACAAATATTACAGTAAGAAACAGAATCCCCCTCATACAATAGCAAATAGAATGAGGCTTGCTGTACTAAGCACAAACAATGGTGTCGTCATAAGGCTCCAAGTGCAGTGGGCTATGGTCTGTCACTGGCTGTCCTATACTGCGGTGGCAGAGTGCGCTCATGGTACCAAGCTGCTGGAGAAATGGCTCTGTGAGCCCACTCAATTCCACTACCAATCTTAAAGATACCAGAAGGGTGATATCAACACTCAACACATGATGCCACAGGCTAATTCTTAGAACACACTCTTTGGAAACAATGCAATAATCAGCTACATATCCTTGCCTGAAGTTGTCCACAAACTACAATTTTGTCACAGTACATGTTTGAAGTACAGTATAATCTACCCTTAACACTTGGCTGCCCCCAAAGTGCTTGCTACATGTCATGCTGAGAGCTGTGTCGTTATTGCCTAATCCATCTACCTACAATAATGCCCTGTGTTTATAGATCTACCTGGGTTGTGGTTGTCCAAGTGGCCTATTTTATCCTGTGCTAAATTATTTCTGGATTGCTTTCTGCGAAGTCTCCTCCTGTCACTCTAAGATTAATCATCACTCACACTAACAGTATTATATGTGAAAAAATAAGTTTCCAACTTTAGGCTTGTCTCCAAGTTAACAGTTGTTACAAATCCAGAAAGATGTAAAGGTGGTTTTTCCTTGCATAGTTTCAGATCTAGTGTTGGTAACACATTGCAGAAGTTGTTTAAGTTAAGCCAACACACAAATGCATGTTTGCTGGAAAGAAAGTGCTTCAAGAAACCAGATATAAATGCAAAACTTGGATAACTTTTGGAAAAGGCTTCTCACGGTTCACTGAACTGTATCACAGCATTGTTACCTGCTGGCTTTTCTGATACTAATGTATATTGAACTGTTACTAACCTGGGTAGAAAATAATCATTTAAAATACACAGGCTGAGAATATGAAAAAGAACTAATACAATTTCGGTGTCTTCATTATCTCTCTGAAAGATCTTAACAGCATATCAAGGCTGTTAACTAAACTAATACTAAAGTTATATTTTACAGTGCATTACAGGTTTGTAATTTCCTTTGCAGTATTCCTTTTCCACCTCAAGCATTTCAGGCATTACACATGCACACATCACTTTTTTCACATCATTTAATGGCAAGCATTGTATTATGAGTCATGCTGAGAAACTGAATATTATTCAATTGTTTAAAAATAAAAAAGACAATGTATTTATGAAAAATTTGCAAATTTACAGATATAGATCAAACACTATTTTTGAATGCAGTCATCTTCGTTCTCAATACACCTGAGAGCCGAGGGACTGCTTTTGTCAAAAGAGTTTCCTGCTGACTTTTCGGTCCATTGTTTGACGGCACTGTGGACTTCATCAGTACGAAATCTTTTTCCATCCATAAACAATTTCAGTGATACGAAAAGGTGAAAATCTGAAAGTGCCAGGTCAAGTTAAGTTTTTTTGTGGCACTAGCTACATGGTGCAGTGTAACATGATGTTCTATGGGTAACATGTTACATTTTTATCCTCTAGGCTCATGAAAGATTTTCATGAAGGTTGAAGACGTAGTCTCAGGTAATGTGGGGCATCCCAGTGTGTGTGCTATCAGTTTATGGATGTTCAGGTGAAGTGCAAGTCACACCAGTTCGAAACATCGCCAATGTGCAATGATGAGTGAACTCTTACACGCAAGGCTGAGCCCTTTTTCTTTAGTCCGATATCACCTTGGAGGCCAAGGAGCAAAGCAGTACATGCAAGAATGTAAATGTGTGGGTGTGGGGGGGGGGGGGGGTGTTTAAACTTGTAATGTTCCTTCCAGGACATTTACAAGGAAATGCTTATGTCACATTATGTCAGCACTCTACTTGTGTTTTCTTCACTCTGTTATTCCCCTAAATGAAGTTTCATCACCAATTCTTGGCAGGACTTCCAGCATTTTTGCTAAATGTTCATCTTACACAGTCATATAATGCTAAGATCCAAATGCTCTTATTAAACACCTTTTTCCTTAGTTAATATTTATGTTGTTTGAACAAAGCATTGTTCCTTTAGTAATGAAGACTGACGCCGCTTCTCTAATTCTTTGTTTTACATCTTCTTTGCTTCTTCCATTATTAGTTATCTTACTTTCTAAATATTTTTACAACACACTTTTGTCTGCTTTATTTTATTTCCTCTAATTTTGATGTTTATTTCTTCTGATTCCTTTAAGCATACAATTATCTCCATCTTTGAGCTTTTGGACATTTATTTCATCTGGATCTAACACAGCTACGACTTCTGCAAACCTAAGCATATTCATTCTTTCATACAGTATTCTTTGCACTTGTTTGTTGCACATCCTGCATTGATACTGAGTAGCGAAGGAGACAAATTGCATCAGTGTCTAACGCCTTTAATAATTCTGGTCTTTTTTGTGCATTTCTGATCTCCAGTATCACTAATTTAATGATTTTTGCACTTTTTGTCAGTTGACAATGAGGAATGCTTTCCTGCACATCCTGCTACAATGGTTACCAATCAACCAATCTAATTTAGGCACTTCTGGGTGTTTCAAACAGGCATATTACACTGCACCTTGATTGCTATTATTATCATCATCATTATTATTTCTTTCTTATCTCAGACGTTATGGCTGGTCAGAAGTAGAAAGTGACGCGGACCTTGATCAGGCGTGACTTCCTTTTAACTGTACGATATATGTTATATTGCATTTAGGAACTTTCGGGTAATTGAACATGTATCAATAATTATGGATTTCTGTAGTTGTATATATAAGTTTGGATGTAGCTGTATTGCATTGATGTACTGGTGGATATTGTGTGGTATGACTCCTGTAGTTGATAGTATAATGGGTATAATGTCAACTTTATCCTGATGCCACACATCCTTGACTTCCTCAGCCAGTTGGAGGGTATTTTTCAATTTTTTCTCCTGTTTTCTTTTGTATATTTGTTGTATTGGGCATGGATATTTCGATTAGTTGTGTTAATTTCTTCTTTTTATTGGTGAGTATGATGTCAGGTTTGTTATGTGGTGTTGTTTTATCTGTTATAATGGTTCTGTTCCAGTATAATTTGTATTCATCATTCTCCAGTACATTTTGTGGTGCATACTTGTATGTGGGAACGTGTTGTTTTATAAGTTTATGTTGTAAGGCACGCTGTTGATGTATTACTTTTGCTACATTGTCATGTCTTCTGGGGTATTCTGTATTTGCTAGTATTGTACATCCGCTTGTGATGTGATCTACTGTTTCTATTTTTTGTTTGAAAAGTCTGCATTTATCTGTTGTGGTATTGGGATCTTTAAAAATATGCTTGCTGTAATATCTGGTGTTTATTGTTTGATCCTGTATTGCAATCATCAATCCTTCCGTCTCACTGTATATATTGCCGTTTCTTAGCCATGTGTTAGATGTGTCTTGATCGATGTGTGGCTGTGTTAGATGATACGGGTACTTGCCATGTAGTGTTTTCTTTTTCCAATTTACTTTCTTCGTATCTGTTGATGTTATGTGATCTAAAGGGTTGTAGAAGTGGTTATGAAATTGCAGTGGTGTAGCCGATGTATTTATAAGAGTGATTGTTTTGTGTATTTTGCTAGTTTCTGCTCGTTCTAGAAAGAATCTTCTTAAATTGTCTACCTGTCCATAATGCAGGTTTTTTATGTCAATAAATCCCCTTCCTCCTTCCTTTCTGCTTAATGTGAATCTTTCTGTAGCTGAATGTATGTGATGTATTCTGTATTTGTGGCACTGTGATCGTGTAAGTGTATTGAGTGCTTCTAGGTCTGTGTTACTCCATTTCACTACTCCAAATGAGTAGGTCAATATTAGTATAGCATAAGTATTTATAGCTTTTGTTTTGTTTCTTGCTGTCAATTCTGTTTTCAGTATTTTTGTTAGTCTTTGTCTATATTTTTCTTTTAGTTCTTCTTTAATATTTGTATTATCTATTCCTATTTTTTGTCTGTATCCTAGATATTTATAGGCATCTGTTTTTCCATCGCTTCTATGCAGTCGCTGTGGTTATCCAATATGTAATCTTCTTGTTTAGTGTGTTTTCCCTTGACTATGCTATTTTTCTTACATTTGTCTGTTCCAAAAGCCATATTAATATCATTGCTGAATACTTCTGTTATCTTTAGTAATTGGTTGAGTTGTTGATTTGTTGCTGCCTGTAGTTTTAGATCATCCATGTATAGCAAATGTGTGATTTTGCGTGGGTATGTTCCAGTAATATTGTATCCATAATTTGTATTATTTAGCATGTTGGATAGTGGGTTCAGAGCAAGGCAGAACCAGAAAGGACTTGATGAGTCTCCTTGGTATATTCCACACTTAATCTGTATTGGCTGTGATGTGATGTGATATTATTTGAATTTGTTTGGATATTAACTGTGGTTTTCCAATTTTTCCATTACTATGTTTAGGAACTGTATCATTTTAGGATCTACTTTATATATTTCCAATATTTGTAGTAACCATGAGTGGGGTACACTATCAAAAGCTTTTTGGTAATCAATGTATGCGTAGTGTAGCGACCTTTGTTTAGTTTTGGCTTGATATGTCACCTCTGCATCTATTATCAGTTGCTCTTTACATCCTCGTGCTCCTTTGCAACAGCCTTTTTGTTCTTCATTTATAATTTTGTTCTGGGTTGTATGTGTCATTAATTTCTGTGTAATGACTGAAGTTAATATTTTGTATATTGTTGGTAGGCATGTTATGAGGTGGTATGTAACTGGGTTTACTGTGTCTGCTTGATCTTTAGGTTTCATATAAGTTATTCCATGTGTAAGTGTATCAGGGAATGTGTATGGGTCTGCAATGTAACTGTTAAATAATTTAGTTAAATGTGAATGTGTTAAGGGGAACTTCTTAAGCCAGAAATTTGCTATTTTATCTTTTCCAGGGGCTTTCCAATTGTGAGTAGAATTAATTGCTTTGGTGACTTCATGTTGCAAAATTATCACTTCAGGCATTTGTGGTATCATCTTGTATGTGTCTGTTTCTGCTTCTATCTACCGTTCATGCCTGTTATGTTGTATGGGACAGTAGGGCTAGGGGTGACCACTGATGCAGAAAGAACTGGCTTGTGAGGGAGTCTTTAAAACCTGGTGAGAACATTCTAACCAAAAACCTTGTAGATCCAAGGAACATACTCCCACCACCTCTACATCTAGTTAGGCCTAATGAAATAGTTTATAAAGGCTTTCCCTAAAGATGGACCATGTTTTAAGTATCTCTGGCAAAAGTTTCCACACATTTCAGAAACTAAACTAAAAGAACGCATCTTTGTTGGAACTGACATTAGAAAACATGTTTGAAGTTCCACAATGACCTTAAATGAATAATAAGCATGGATATCATTCAAACAAGTCATAATAACGTTCTTAGGACATGAAATAGACCATGAATGTGTTTCTATTGTAGCTACGATGTTAAAGAAGTTTAATGAGCCTGAAAGTTCACTTTTTGAGCAGTCACCTTGATTACTTCCTGGACAATATGAGAGATGTTAGTGAGGAGCAAGGAGAGCATTTTCACCAGGACATTAAAAGGATGGAAAAATGCTACTAAGGCCGCTGGAACACCAACAAGATGAGGGACTACCGTTGGTAACTTCAGTGAGAAATTCAGCAAACAACTCATCGTAGAAAAAGCTACACAAGAAACTTCAAGGAAAAAAGAGAAAGAAAATACAAACCAATTCCAGCTCACAAGTGAAACCTCTATTATTGTTTAACTAGCTTACTGTAAATACAAACCATGCTTATGTTGTAACAAAGCATTTCTTTAATTTCCCCGTTTACCATATAGCATACGATTTCTATACTATATAATTACAAGCATATTGCTTGAAAACTATGGGTGATACAAAAGAACTAAGGCTATATTTGGATTCAGCTCATAAAAATCCATAAAGATCAGCTATCAGAGCAAAAAATGTTTTTTTTCATTGGCCCGTGTTATTCACATTTTGCAACAAAAGCAAGTACAGATGCAAATTCTACCTCAAAATGCAAAACTGCGAAATTACCTAATAAATGCTAGTTTTCGGCAAACTGTATCCAAATGAGCTATTTTATCACACACAGATTGAAATTGTGTGTGAGCGTTTTCAGTTACTAGTATTGTCCATCATTTGACAAAACCCAAATTTGGAAAGGTAATCTACAAAACAATACGTTTGCAAAATAAAAAGTGTACGAGTGCTACAACATCTCGATGTGCTTGATATTCTAGTACCACGTCAACTGGGGGCAGTTTAATGTCTCCCTCAGATATACGCAGTGTAACGTAACGTTGGACTTGGTTGTGGGAACTACCATCTTAGAACAAAAGAAACATGTACATTTGTCTGCTGTGTGTAAGATGATTTAATGCAGACACTTTTAACATGGCAGTATAAGGTGGCAAATGTTTTGAACTGTGACTGCATCAAATATCAGTAGGGATCAGGTCTAACTTATTTCATTTATGACACTGTGTGTGTGTGTGTGTGTGTGTGTGTGTGTGTGTGTGTGTGTGTGTGTTATTTTATTGTGCCTGTCTACCGGCGTTTTCCCGATTGGTAAGTCTTGGAATCTTTGTTTTTAATATAAATTATTTAACAGTTACATTGCAGACCCATACACATTCCCTGATACACTTACACGTGGAATAACTTATATGAAACCTGAAGATCAAGCAGACACAGCAAACCCAGCTAAATACTGCGTCATAGCATGCCTTTGTCTCCAATCCACTACACGCGGTCCTCCTCAGCCTAGCAGAAACCTTCCTGGACACTTACCACCTACTCTCTGAAGGCTCCATCTACACCTCTGACCACAGTAAACCCACCAACCACACCTGTGTTTGAACAGTTGCCATCCCTTCCACACCAAAAAATCCCTCCAATACAGCCTAGCCTCCTGGGGACAGTATCTGCAGTGACGACTGTTCCCTTGCACAGTATGCTGAAGGTCTCCGAACAAATCCTCCCACTACGACCAACACCCAGGAAGATCCTTTCCCACCACTTCTAAAGCTGTGTTCTATCAGCCACCCAACCTCCTGTAACATTAACGTAGATAAACTATGAACTACAGTTACCTTACTGTCCTTGGAAAGAGTCACCTCCCATAACAATGCACTGCTTAGCTCTGCCATACATGTCCTGGAAACTTGGCACAAAGTCTTCCTTTAGAATGGTGTTCAAAAGCCACGTCACGTTTTGTTGGATGCCAGGAATATAATCAAATCTCTTTCCTTGGAAAGCGAGTTTGATTCAAGGGAATAGGAAGAAGCCTGTACGACTTGAGATCCAGCGAGTATGGTGGATGTTCAAGTTGCACCACCCCCTTTACTGCCTGGAACTGTTTGACAATATAGGCTGTGTGTGTGGACGAGTATTGTAGTGAACAAAAAACAAGGAGCCTTGTGCTTACTGGGGACTTACCCTATGTAAATATTGCACAAAACAGGTCAAAATTTCAATGTTCCCTCAGGTAGGAATTCCTTGTGGATAATGCCTTGACTATCGAAAAAGCTGATGAGCAACGCTTTGATGCGTGGTTTTTCGGCTCTGACATTTATCCGATTAGGTTACGGTGGAGAACGCCATTCCATGCTTTGCCGTTTCATTTCAGAGTCATACTGTTGACACCATGTTTCATCCTCAGTGACAATACAGTTCAAAAAACTGGTTGTCACATCCATTGTTTCAACAAAATCCTAGGAAGCCTCTAAACATGCCTGCCTCTAATCAGCAGTCAAGAGATGCGACAAAAGACACCAACACGTTTTCCTCTTCTCTAACTGCTGGGTAAGGATTTGTCACACGAATTTACGGTTCATTTGCAGTACATCCACTATTATGTGCACAGTTAATCAACGGTCACACATGCTAAATGTCCTCACTTCCTCAATGTTTTCGTCACTGACAGCAGTCGCTGGCCATCTGCTACAGGGATTGTCAGAAACACTTTCCCAGCCTTCTCGAAAATGGGCGAACCACTCATACACACACTTCATGGTCAGTGCTTGATCCCTATAAATACATACCAGCATTGCATGCGTTTCTTTTGGTGTCTTGACAAGCTTAAAACAAAACTTTAAATTGATTCTTTGCTTGTTGTGTGTCCTGTTCTCAGTTCAGAACAGACACACTAAACAAGCACTTCGTCTAATAGGTCTAACACAGAACACACATGATGTTGAACTGAACTACAGCGGGGGCAGGTGTCAACACTAGTTGCTGCGCAGGTGCAGCATTGTGAGTTGTCAGTGTTGCCCGATCGACAATACTGACTGTCACCCAACTTATCCAGAGGTTGTACATATAGTATAGCTATGAGAAAACTTAAGCTTTCACACATAATATTGGTATTTTTGCACGTGTTACACTTTAAGTTATATCAAACACAAAACTGCCAGTAAAATTTTAAATCATTATAAACGCCTGGTATTCTGGGACCAAAATTTTTCTACTTGGCTGGTTCTTAAAGTGTAGAGTTTGCGATTTACAAAATTCATTGCTTATTGACACATGTAGCGCAATTCATCTTGCGTAAAAGGTAATTTACTTTGAAAGTAACTGTTCCAAACCACCATTTGCAAAGTTTTCCCGTGACCTGTTAGAAATAGTTCATTTCAGCAGCACCAAAAGATAGACATTACTGTGTATGTGCACTAATGATGACATAGTAAGCCCTTGCTTGGTGTCTGCTCTGCTCATATGCCTTTCAAGGCATTTCTGTTTGAAGTTTCATGTGTAGTGAAGCATTGCATGACCATGTGCAGCAGTGTGGCATGCTCTTTGGAGGGGACATACAGAGTAGTTGTGTTTAGCACAACTGTTTTATCATATCTTATCCAGATAAGAAAAGCAGTCTTCAGCACGGGACTGTATAACTCAAAGTACCCTAATATTTTGTTATGTGGTGATTTTAATAGTTTTTTAATTTGCACTCTGTAATACTTTTATGTATGTATGTATCAAATTTACATCTCTGCAGCAAAAAGCTAATAAGAAGGAATATAAATTTATTGGGGGGGGGGGGGGGCACAGTCGTTTGTATAGGCCAGATGAGAACTAAGAACAATAAGCTTTCCATGAATTTTCCAAACTGTATGAAAATTAACAAGATTACCCATGAAACCATGAACTTTTATAATTGGGAGTTCATACTGTACTTCATGAGTAAATGTAACACCGTGTTGGAAGTTACAATGATAAAATACAGTGTGTTGACAGTCTATAATTTACTGAAGAATGGCTTTCTGTAAATTTAAGATGTAAACAAGACAAATTAAGAAATAATGCCAAGACTAGGAGGTACCAGACAAATACTGAAACATGTCTTGGGGTCGAGAAACATTGTCTTGCACATAAGAAAGATACATAAAATTCTGCTAAAGCTTTTCAGTGTGGTTTTAAAGACGCCAATTTTCTTGCAGTAGCATTACTGTATTATCTCATGTTTGGTTCTTTATTATGGCACAATGAATTCAGTGAACAGCTGAAACTATAGCCAACAGTGTAGAATGAAACTTTATTTCAAATAAAATCACTGCCTGTACAGAAAAGATTAATAAAACAAAATTTCTTGAGCAAACTGACAAGAATAACTTCATTGTTCTACAAAGTGATTAATGCTTTATTGCAAACAATGTGGAAATAAAATAAAATCAGACAACTGAAACTAATAACATATTCATTTGACACGATAAGGAAACGTAAATGTGAGTCACATGGAGACTACTCCCCATTACAGCTCTGACTGCTTGCAACTATTCTTCTACTTCTCTAACAGTCACACTTCAAGTAGCTAGAAACAGGGTAACGCACTGCTCTTCCACACGACTTCAGCTGTGTGCATGGATGTGAGCATGCTGGCAACTTCTCCAACAAGCCTATATAATTTAAACAGTTGTGACACCATGCTCATCGTGAACGGTTTGTTGTTATGAAGCATTGCACAATCTTTGTCCTAAAACCTTTGACACTTAGTGTCAGCACACATTTGTTCTCACACTGTCTTTGTTCTAAATGGCACATATTCTTTGCTAATTAAGTTTATATGGGTGCTTTTCTCTCATTTATGTTTTGTTGCTGCAATATTATTCTGCAGGAGCAAACTAAACTAAAATTTTTTGTTATTACTAGTCAAAAATTTAACTCAAAACTGAAACAATGAAAAACTCCCAGAATTCTAAAAAAGAAGTTCCAGGGTTTGACCCGGTCCAAAAAATTTCCGTTTTTTTCCTAGATATCCTCGCTGTCCCAGGGCATATACACCCTGCTACAAGAGAAACTACTTCTGGCAGCAACAAATGTGCCACCATCAACTGTATTTAACCTGACCTTTTTCTGAACACCGTTAGATTCTTCGCAAAAATTTTGGCTGAACTTTTCTCCAGCTTTAGCCAGCTAGTGCCTAAATGATTCAAGTATCACTGCCTTCTATTAGCAGCTCTGGTACTTTCATAACAAAGCTACAACAATTTACCTCTGTTATACCGACGGTTACTAGATCCATGTTCTTCCTGTGTTCAACCTGCACCCTTTGAGACTGAAACCCTTTTTGTCTTTCCCTGAGGTCCTCTATCCTAAAAACTGCCCAGTCCACAGCACACAGCTCCTGCTACCCATGTAGCCACCTCCTGCATTTAATGTATTCCTGACCTATTTAGCGAAACTGAAAACCCCGCAACCCTATGGTGCAAATCTAGAAACCTGCAGCCTACATGATCGCAGAACTGCCTGAGCCTCTGATTCAGATTCTCACTAGACTCTGTACCAAAGCTCCTGACCACTATACTGCACGTGGTGAGCTCTGCTTTCATCTCATACACATGACTGGCAGCCTTTAGCAATTCAGATAGCCACTCTAAACTAAAGAAAATTTCTTAAAAATCTACAAAGTGACACACATCATCGGTACTGACTTGAGCCACCACCTGCAGTCTGACTCCACCCAGTAGGCACAGAGTGCACAGTGGCCCTCTTCCCCTTCTTGGCAGCCGTCTTCCATGGGGCCCCATAATTCGCATTAACACTGGAGCTCTGAACTATCAATAGCACCACCCTCTGTGACTGTTTACGTCTTGCAGGCTGAGATGTTTCCTCTGAAACAGGACAAATGACTGCATCTGGCTGAAAGACTGTCAGCCACATGCAGCACCTAAAACCTGATTGTCAGACAAACTGTAGAGGCCTTAAATTCGCCCCACACCCACACCCCAAGGCAACCTCCCACTCGACCACGGGTGATGGGTCAACCTAAATGTAATCAGTTACTGGGCTAGACACTGGTACGAACCGATCAGCGGACTCGTGGGTCAAATTGGATGTCCACTGGATCCCCACAGCTGGTCCATAACAGTTTACCCACCCACTGCAGCCTCAAACTGTGTAACCGAAGCCAAAACAGCCTGGAGCAGAGAGCAAAATGTCATCAACTCAGCTCGAATCTGCACAAAATAATTAGTCCCCATTCGTACTAAAGGTGATGGAAAACTACACTACACACTAACAAAAATGCAAGAACTGTGTCTAGTAAATTACAATAATACACAGAAATTCAAAAACTAAACTACACAGGTAAATAATTCGCTCCTGGTTAGGAACTTGTAAAATTTCACAAAATTGGTTTCTTTGCAACAAAGTCGACAACACAAGAACCGTTTTGGGTAAAGTAACACACCAAGTTCTGAACTCATGTCCCCAAACCCTCTGTGCCCACTCCTCTCTGCCAATGTACCCAGTTTTATTTCTTGTCCGCATCTGTAGTCCCAGTACACTCTGCAGGCAGCAATGTTTCATCATCTCCCATCTGTACCCTGATCTCTCTCCCCATTTCCTGCTCCACAATAGTTGCTGCCATTTGACGTATTTCAGTTTGTCAAGCCTAAGCAACCAGAGATAGCAACTGTATGTGAGGTGTGCTTGCTTGTGTGAATGTGTGTGTTTTCTTTTCCGATGAGGGCTTTGGTTACTGTGTAACAGTCTTTTTCATTGTGCCTGTCTCCTGTTCAACATGTCCTCTTTAAGGTGAGCAGCAATCTATCCTTTCTGTAAGTATACAAACAGTTCGTGTAGCTACGAATCTGAATAAAGAGCAAGTGGCTCATTAGTAATGAAGGTCAATGTAATAAATCGATTCAAGTGAAAATGTTATTTCCCAAGTGTATTTACAGACCATTTATATCAGATAAGAAAAGGTCATTCTAACTTCATTTAAACTTCTAGCAGGCACAACCTTATACCTGTTGTTAAGTGGACGATCATGACAGTCTTGCATGCAGACCAATAATTTTCCATGTATTAACTTTTATATAGTCATCTAGCAAATACGATTTATACATTAGAACTCTCAATTCACCCTTCAACATAAATTTTTGTGAGGAGACCAGTCCCCAATATTCAACCACTTTCACAACTTAAGGACAGAAAATGAATGCTGGAACATAGAGTAACTTCACTGATAACTAGCCAATATGAGCAAGAACTTTATTGCATTAATGATGTCTCACCTCTCAAACATCCTGTGCAGTATATGCAGCGCCCATTTCTTTGCCTTCCACCACGGTAAGTCAACTCTATCATCTTCATCCACAGCATTTGTTTGTTCTGGTACAGGTCTATCGACAACAGCTCGACAAATTTCCATCCACTGTGAGAACACTTCCCGAGAAATCAGTTCCAATGGAAGAGAATACTGAAACAAAAAATTTCAGTGTATTTTAAGAAGCACATAGAATATGTACCACCACTCATCAGAATTCTCACTGATCTATACTTATACATATATATGTAAATTAGTCTGTGTACAAACCTGAGTCAATGCAAAATATATCTTAAGAATCTGTTTTTGCAGTAAAACAGACTGTTCTGATTGATCAGGAAGTAATCGTACACACAACTGGTATATCATTGGGAATAACAAATTCATTGCTTCATTTAAAGGGCCTCTTTCTTCACGTTTCTTATATCTGCGGAATGTAATAGGCCATGTTTATTAGTATTAACATGCAACAATTGTTAGAACAGTATGTTTTCTTATCACTTACTTAAGGAAATAACTTACTCAAAAATTTTCACCAACTGATACAAGCAGAGAAGGGCTCCAGACCAACCAGAAGCATCAGGATTTTGAAGATATATACTGATTTTGTCAACTATTTGTGTCCACCTTCCAGGAAAGTCATGTTTTACAATATTACTCACACAAACAGCTAACTGTACTCTGAAAAATAGCAAGAATTCAAAATGAGAAGCAATATGGAAATGTTAATGGCAAAACAAATTTAGGTAGCTAATATTCAGAACACAGTCTATGAGAAAGAAGCAAATACTCTAACATGCACGAGCCAACACATTTTATAAAAATCTGGTAGTTAATGAAACTGTGTGAGAAGGACTATTATTAATTTAATATAAACCATATGTTTGGAAACTTACACTCTGCAATGGAGTGTGCAGTACTCTGAAGCTTACTGTCAGGTTTAAACTTTAAGAGTCAGATTTTTTTCCTTTTGGGTTACAATTTGTACTTGCGTAGCTCTCAATTCCCCTAAAAAGGCGAGGGGCTTGTTTCGAGTGCAAGTCAACAGATAATTCAGCACTACTTATTTACAAAACATAAATATGTTTTGAGGATGAGAAAAAAATATTCATTACTCAGCCAGACAGTAGCATAAAAATGATAAAAAATTTAACTGAACGTTTTATTTCCTCTCAAGTTCTAAAAAAACATTGTCATATGTCCAATCACAAAAAACATTGTGCACTCGCTATTGGGATATGTTATCTGTTGCAAACTGTGCAAATGTGACAATGAATGTAGGTTTGGTGTGGCATGATGCCGATAATTTTGAGTGTTTCTGAAATGCTTAACTTTTTTTTTTAAAATAGCCCAATGATTGCGATTGTGGATCAGAATACTATATAAGATACCTACACTATGTGATCGAAAGTATCCAGCCACCCCCAAAAATATACGTTTCTCATATTATCAAACAATGGAAACTCCAGGATGGAATGTAACAATATTAGAGAAGGAAAGTTGCTACTCACCATATAGCAGAGATGCTGAGTCGCGATAGGCACACCAAAAAGATTCACACAACTATAGCTTTCGGCCATTAAGGCTTTTGCCAGCAAAACAAACACACACGCACATGCAAACGTGTCTGCAGTCTCAGATAACTGAAACCACACTGCGAGCAGCAGCACTAGTGCATGATGGGAGTGACGACAGGGTGTGGGTGGCAGACAGTAAAGTGCTGCAGTTTAGACGGAGGGCAGGAGAGAAGGTGGAGAGGGGAGAGGGGAGGGGGGAGGAAGTAACGGAAAGAAGAGAAACTTCCCTTTCTGCTACTTCCTCGCCCATCCCTCCCCACCTTCTCTCCTGCCCTCCGTCTAAACTGCAGCACTTCACTGTCTGCCACCCCCACCATAATATCCCTCCTCCTCCCCACCCCAGCCTCCTGCTTACCCCACTCCCATCATGCACTGGTGCTGCTGCTCGCAGTGTGGTTTCAGTTATCGGAGACTGCAGACATATGTGCAAGTTGTGTGTGTGTGTGTGTGTGTGTGTGTGTGTGTGTGTGTGTGTGTGTGTGTGTGTGTGTCTGACAAAGGCCTTAATGGCCACAAGCTTTAATTATGTTTTTCATATTAGATGCATTGTGCTGCCAAGTATTCAGTATCAGCGACTTCAGTAGTCATTAAGACACTGCGAGAGCAGAATGTGGCGGAACTTACGAACTTCGAACCTGGTCAGGTGATTGCATGTCACTTGTGTCATATGTCTGTATGCGAGATTTCCATACTCTGAAACATCCCGAGGTCCACAGTTTCTGATGTGATAGCGAAGTGGAAATGTGAAGAGAGACGTACAGCAAAAGAGCGTGAAGGTCAACCTCGTCTTTTGACAGACAAAGACAGCCGACAATTGAAGAGGGTCGTAATGACTAATAGGCAGACATCTATCCAGACCATCAGACAGGAATTCCTAACCGCATCAGGATCCACTGCAAGTACTATGACAGTTAGGCGGGAGGTGAGAAAACTGATTTCATGGTCAAGCAGCTGGTCATAAGCCACACATCGTGCCAGTAAATACCAAACAATGCCTTGCTTGGTGTAAGGAGCATGGACGTTGGACGACTGAACAGTGGAAAAATGTGATGAATCACAGTACACAATGTGGCGACCCGATGGCAGGGTGTGAGTATGGCGAATGCCCAGTGAAGATCATCTGCAAGCGTGTGTACTGCCAACAGAAATTCGGAGGCATTGGTGTTATGGTGTGGTCGGGTTTTTCAATGTTGAAGAGCAATTCGGGGATGGTGATTGCATCTTTCGACACGATCATGCACCTGTTCATAATGCACGGCCTGTACTGGAATGGTTACACAACAATAACATCCCTGTAATGGACTGGCCTGCACAGAGTCCTCACCTGAATCCTGCAAAAAAACCTTTGGGATGTTTTGGAATGCCAACTTCGTGCCAGGCCTCACCGACCAACATCGATACCTCTCTTCAGTGCAGCACTCTGTGGAGTATGTACTGCCATTCGCCAACAAAGATTCCGGCACCTGATGGAATGTATGCCTACAAGAGTGAAAGCTGTCATCGAGGCTAAAGGTGGGCCAACACCATAACTGAATTCCAGCATTACTGATGGAAGTGCCATGAACTTTTAAGTCAATTTCAGCCACGTGTCTGGATACTTTTGATAATATAGTGTACCTTTCAATTAAGTTCAGATAAGTGGCATTACTTTCAATAGTTGTATGTTTCTCACATGGACATGTTTCAGAATTTCCAAATTACAAAATGCCAGGTGTTACCTGTAATTCACAAACTGCTGAATTCCCCTTTTACTCAAAAAACAAACCAAAATTTGTATGACACCGTGCTAAATCCTGATGGGAAAAGGACAAATGAATCGACACTGTACTAAACGGCAATGCAATGTATAACTAAAAAAGAAAGAAAAAAATGGCACTCTTAAAATGGGATATTCATACCAGGGCACTCAATCAATTTCAAGCATGGAAACGTTTGGGGTGGGGGTGGGAGGAGGAGATGGAGGAAATGCAAC
The DNA here is from genome assembly GCF_023897955.1 of Schistocerca gregaria. Taxonomy (NCBI): domain Eukaryota; kingdom Metazoa; phylum Arthropoda; class Insecta; order Orthoptera; family Acrididae; genus Schistocerca; species Schistocerca gregaria. The sequence continues at coordinate 329,652,597 of NC_064923.1, forward strand.
TTGCCAATGCCAATGGTACCTCTGTAAGAGTTCAAGAAGCACATACTGCTGTGTCCAATAATAGCTGAACAAAATATACTCAAAATACATTAAACATATTCACAGTTGTGAATATGGGCAACCATCAGCTGTATAAATGGAATGACTACAATCAAAATTTGTGCTGGACCAGAACTCAAACCCAGAGTTCCTACTAATCGCTAGCAGTTTCCTTACCAATCGGCTATATGACCATGGCTCATCGCCAGACCCATACTTCCACATGTCGTTAACCATATGCCTGTTTCTTTGGGCACGCATGCACTGCCAACACCAGGTGAACGATTATCAAGTAAAGTGTCTCCCCTGTACGGAACTATACTTAATGGATGTACGAGTACAGGATGTAGACACAATGGTTGATGCCTTATGGAAGTTTGGGCCTGTACTTGAGACGTGCTCAGGTAGCCAAATAAAGCACATAATCTGGGCCTGCATACATGTCTGAAGGAATTTTGCACCATATTTGTGAATAACACAGGCACTGCAATGTCATATATATTTCAAAATGTCTAATCAGTCTTTGGTGCATACATACCCGAACAGTATTCTCAACTATACTTATGTCCAGAGCCTAAAAGTCACCAAATTTGGCTTAATGACAGCAAGCTTATATATTGATCGGTGCCTGCCACATTAACAACATGAGTGGTTCACAAGAGGTGGTGGAAGTGGGAGAAGGGAGACGGCAGCCAAGGAGGGTGGGAGGGACAGAGGGATGATTCTTCTTCCTTTCTACTTCAACGTTACACTACTATTTGTTCCATTTTCACAGATGAATCGAGTCAAGATGGCAGCTACATCTGACTAATTTCATATTCACACTAAAAAAAACAAAAGATCGTGGCCAATCTTCCAGTAAAAGAAAAACAGAAGCTGTTCAGTACTGCATTAGTAAATTCAGAACTTATTTAAGTGCAAACCTTATGATGTCTGGTGCATGAACCACAGCATCAACTATGGCATCCCTGATCATGGCTCTATCCTGTTCATGTATGCTAAATGGTAATGGCTGTCCAGGTTCTACTTCTCGGTCTGCCCAATTCTGTGTGACAAGGTTCTTTAAATATATTACACCTGTTGAAAAACACAAAGAACATTTATTTTAGTTTATGTTTATAACTGGACAATATAAAAAAGCACAGAACTTCAGCTCTGAACCAGCATGGCAGATCAACTGCTATTATCACTCAATTTCTCTTCACTATCCACACAGAACAATGTCTGGTAAATGAAATTACATAACTACTGCACAAATATAATTTTGACACATCTGACACACAGAGGTGCCAGGGTTTCAATAATTTTAGTGAAGAGCGTCCACCGTAGGCAAAACACTTTTGTGGAAAAAAAAATTACTTTATCTGTTCTTGGCCTCAAAAATTTGATTTTACTTTACAATTTTGAAATTCCTCCAAACATTAGGAGAAAATAACTTAATTTTTTCTGATGGGGATGGTAGGAGGAGGAGAACTGTGTTATGTACACAAGTATGAATTAACAGGCTGTGTACAATTATATCTCATGAATGTAGGCTATTGATAATTTGCTGCAGAATTAATTTTCACATTTTTAATGAGTAGTGAATCATCAATAGATATTTTTTGTTGGAAGACAGACAGACATTATTACATATGAAGTGCAAGCAAAGAAAAAGGAGACCATGGATAAATGAAAGGAATATTTTAATTATAGTTTATGGGTAGTGTCACAACAATACACAAATGCCCATGATAATCACTGCAGTGTGTATGAAAGGAATGCAAAAACTTCCTAGTTTTACATACTGTCTTGTGCTATCTTCTTCTAGATGACCTGAGGACCTAAAATTATAGTGTTGAGACTAAAAAACACAAGACTCACATAGGGATACGGTGCTATATGGAAAATATTTCAGGATTTGTCATCCCAATTTTGCATGCTCTCAATATCATCATGAAGTTCACTAATGTGAGCACTCTACATAGCTTTGTTTGAGTTCCAATTAAGATGTTTGGGTAAAGAGGAATATTCAATTATAGTTTTGGCTTTGACCAGCAACCTTTTGGTGCATATTTTTACTAGTTGGTTGTGAGTTGCACAGCCAACAAATGTGGTAGCAAAAAACCTTGTTGTGGTGACAAGCTGATCTGTAGCATTGCCATTTTAAAAAAATATTGGCATTGTTACCACATTATAGTGGCCATGTTGTTCACGACATATGTTTCCTTAGTCAATGGTCAAAGCCAATGACTGGTACTGAATATACATCTTTATCCAGATGTTTGTGGATTAGTAAGAATATCAGAATTATCTTAACATGAATTTTTTTGAAATGTTATGTATTTAGTGACACGTTTAAGTGTAATTATATTACGATACACACACTATCAGGAGTTTTTGCTACCATTTAACACACAGTAACACCTTATCAAAAATAATGACTGATAATCTCTCACTGCACTGATGAAACCAGTAAAATCTGACTTGGCAACATGGGTCACTAATAAGAACTGAAAGCTATACAGAGGGCTGAAGAATGAGATGTCAAACTAGAAATGCACCTTCTAGGTGCATACTAGAACACAGAATCACACAACTTTTGCAAAAACACAGGGGAACATTGCCCATAGATTATATGCAGGCTCAAATGTTATGATGAAGCTGCTATAAATCATTAAGGCTGCAGTTACAGTGGAATGGCACTGAGTGACCAGATCTGCCCAGTGATCAGATCAAAGCAGTACTGGTTAAGCAAATACATGCTGCCGCATGTGAGTGATTATAAAATTGTCTGTAGAAGAGCAGTGCAAGAAGTGAGTTGCATAGGGCAGCACTGAAGAAATCAAATATGTTTGTTCACAGAGTTACAATCAGAATTGTTTAATAATTGCAACTGCATTTGGGCAGTGCTGGAGGCATTCACTTATTGCTACAGACAGCAACGTCAGCTATGATCTCACTGTATTGTTGAGGGGGGAAGGGTGGCTTCACAGATGACTTCATATCATTCCTTTTTACTATACTTCCTTTTATGGTATCTGCAGAGCAAGAATCATCATAACAGATTACATTTTGTATATACTATGAGATTAGGTGGGGGAATATTACTCACTGCTGAATCAACTTGCACTTTATTAATATTTTATTCATTTTACTGGATTGAACGGACTGTCAGTAACGAAGTTCAAAGCAACATAGTTGACAAACACATGAAAAATAATATTTTATTCCAGGTGAGAAAATGTGTGTGATGTGGACAGCTCCACTTGCCACTCTATTGCAGTTCCATCTTGTTTCTTAAATACTTTGTTTACAATGCTGGATTTCTACTGCACACTGCTCCAACATTCGGAGTTAAAACATTGTTGTGAAAGAGCACACATACATTTCACAATTTTACCCAGAACATTACACAAAATTTTCCATTGTCTTCTGAAGCATTTACAATTAGCCCTCATTTATTCCAAAAGCATGTTCTATTGTTTGTTATGCTCTAGACAGTTTCATGTTTAAAAATTCTCTCTCTGAATCCAAAAGAAGTTTGCTATAAGGTCTTAGGATCTGCTTTAACAATGAATATGGTTATCTTCAACAAGTGTAACTGACATTCATGGAAGTGACAAACATATTAAGTCTCCCTCCTTGAATTGAGAGATATACACTCTCAAATTGAAATGTACATCACTTTATCAAATTCTCTCATCCATCAATTATAATGAACCTTCTCTACATGCAAATGCTTGTCCTACAAGTGAATGAAAATGTTTACAGTTAGGAAACATTAAGTCAGAATTCCATGGGCGTTTTAGATTAATGCTTTTTATTTTTTCCCCACAGTTATTGTGCTTAGAAATGAACTTAGTCCAAGGAGATTGTAGTCTGGGTCCCATTTGCTATGAAACATAGTCAAATGTAACAAGTATTAGTCGAACATATGGGTATTATCAGTCCTGGACATACACGTAACCTTAAGTACCAACTATGAACACACAATTTTTCTTCCTCTTAATACTAAATGGGTGGCTAGGCCATCTACTTAATCAGATCTTTTACAAAAATATATCTAAATACAAAGCTGATTTAACTTACCAAACGAAAGCGTTGGTATGTTAATAGACACACAAACACACACACAAAATTCAAGCTTTCGCAACCCATGGTTGCTCCATCAGGAAAGAGGGAAGGAGAGGGAATGATGAAAGGATGTGGATTTTAAGGGAGAGGGTAAGGAGTCATTCCAAGCCCAGGAGTGGAAAGACTTACTTTGGGGGGAAAAAAGGACAGGTATACACTCGCGCAGTAAGTCTTTCCGCTCCCGAGATTGGAATGACTCCTTACGCTCTCCCTTAAAATCCACATCCTTTTGTCTTTTCTTCTCCTTCCCTCTTTCCTGATGATGCAACTGTGGGTTGCGAAAGCTTGAATTTTGTGTGTGTGTTTGTGTCTCTATCAACATACCAATGCTTTCGTTTGGTAAATTACATCATCTTTGTTTTTAGATATATTTTCCCACAGGGAATGTTTCCCTCTATTACATTCAGATCTTTTACAGATGTTGTTTAAGTGGTAAAATCTACAATACGGTTTTCCAAGTACATACATCTACGAGTTTTAGATGATGAAATCTTTCAACACACCAAGGAACCAAGGAGACTGACTTCCCAATGAGGCAATACAGGTTATCTTCAGAAATGTTTGCTGCACTGTTTCTATGCCTCACTATTCCTGTACACAAAGAGCTGCTGAGGCAGCTGATCATCTCTGCACTGCTCCCGTCTGCAGTGTCACTCCACTACACTCTGGGGGGCTTAAGTCCTGTAACTTACTTCAATTCTCATCTCCAGTACCTCTTGTTGGAAAATTGTTATTCCAGGATACATGGTGGAGAGGTGTTGAATGGGATGAGATGCTGTTCATGATATCTGTCACTTTGATATCAGTACTAGCTTCACTGTTCCTAATACAAATTCCATACTGACTAGCAGCTTCTGAAAAGCACACAACTGTGTTACATGCCTACTGCAATGTTTTGGAGAACATTTGGAGCAGCTTCACATGCTCAAACAATAATCTAAGACTTTATTATTGTTCACTTAGCCTTTATTAAAAACAGATTTGCACCAGTCCAGAAGCTAGTTCTGCTATGGCTCAAATTACTGTACTGTTTGTGCACAGCAGCATTGTGTGGATATACAAGGGTACACTGAAAAATAATGCCTCTGGATTTCTTGTGTGAAAACAATTGATGCTTTTAAAATAAAACAAATGTTACTACCGTTCTACATCTTTATTCTTCATATCTACAGATTTGCAGTCCTCAGCCACTAGCGGTGTCAGACTGTAGCATATTAACATGGTGGTGTGTAGCGTAATTATACTGTGCTTGAGAAACAGCATACTGAAATCGAATTTCAAATTCAAAGGGTTTGTCCACACATGGAGTACCCTCTACTTCAGCATGACAAAGTTGGACCACACAAGAGCACTGTGACATCTGCAACAATCTGACGATTTGGGTTCACTGTCATTGATCATCCTTCACAGAGTCCCGACTTAGACCCATGCAATTTTCACTTGCTTCCAAAACTTACAGAGCATCTTCAAACGCTTCACTTTGATAGTGATGAAGCAGTGAAAGCTGAGGTGAGGTTGTGGCTCCATCAACAAATTAAAACATTCTACAATAACAATATCAACAAACTGCTCTCTCATTGGGAGAAATGTGTTAGTTACCAGGACATCTTTGTATAAAAATAAATAGGTAGACATGAAGAATAAAGAAGTGAAACAATGTTTATGTTTTAAAGGTTTAATAGTTTGACACTCACAAAATATGGAGGCATTACTTTTCTGCACACCTTCATACACCACAGTACTTTGAATTATCCAAACCAATGGGAGACATTTATAAGCAAATGAGATACAGAAACCCACTTGCACAAACCCCAAAGCAATGGAGACATGGCCTTGAACAGGCTAATCCAGTAGACCTTCTCACATGATGACTCAGATAATCAAATACACTTCGTTTCACTCATGAGCTCTAGGCATTCCATTAATTATCAGCAGAGGCTGAAAAAATAAAAAATAGTACACTCAACTTCCTATTTTATAAGGGTGTATTTATGCTGCCATCTCACAGCTAACCACCAATGCCTGGCAATGATGAAATAAGCCCACTAAGTCTTACTGGTCCATTTTACTTACACTTTCATTGCTCACTATGACACACACCAGGCAATGATATCAACATGGTCTGTGTTATGTACCATGGTCATATCCACATATGAAACTTGGGTCACGATTGACTGCTTCAAGGTCACTTCAGAGTGACATGTTTGACTCTGCTAAGTATGTGAACAGTTGCAGGGTAATTACCACTGGCAAGCAACGAGGCTGCAGCATATATCTAACAAAGTTCCCAGCAAGCAGCAAGATGCAATCTGCCAGCAGTGAGCAGTGAAGTGCCAGCAGCAAGCCTGCAACATAAATGTATCCGTAAGATCGGAGGATGGTAGCCCAATGCCAGCAATCTTCAAGAGCAGCAGCATCCGTTGCTCCAAGGTGGCACCTGTCGCTTCACGACTCTGCTTATTCAATAAGTATACATTTGACTAAACCAGCCTAATGCTCAGGCAGTACTAACAGAACTTTGAAGAGAGTTCTAGATCTTGCATACCTGCTGAATTATCAAAAAGGTCTAGCACTCCTGTCTTCATTGCAAACAAACACAAGTCAGGGGATCATAGAACAGAAAGTCTCCCACCAGCTGATCAAGTACAACTACTCAAGGCCTTTTCTGTTACTAGTAAAGATTTGTATGTTCTCTCAATATTAAGAAGGCACTACTGTAGAAAAGGCTTTTATAGCACTCTTCTTGTGCTACTGCATATGTGGCTTAATTTGGATTGTGCTCAAACATAAGCATAAGCACTTTTGAGATGGCTATTTGGAGGCTTACACATAGACATGGAATTCCTTCAAATTATTTACATCAAAACTGAAAACTATTTCACACTACTAATGACAAACTGAATTGTAGAATGTATTATCAACCTCAAAGGCCAATCACATGAAAGTTCATCATGCCACCTGGCAGTTAACAAGGATGATGATGATGGGTACTGTCAAGCAATGATTATGGAACGTACTGTAATAACCAAGGTTAACTGAAGAGCAGCTCACAATGACCCCCCCCCCCCCCCCAAACTAATATCAGTACCGTAACACACAACATATCAATTTCTCAATGAGACAATGGTGAACCTTCAATGGCAGCACACTTTCTTGTCACAGAGATCCACAGTGTGCCCCCACAAGAATTCTGACTGTGTCACAAGTTACCAGAAAACTTCAAAGACTAAACATCGCTCAATAATGATGAGTTGCCACCATCCTGGCAATATGGCCCTAGTTAAAGGAGGACAAATACACCATTCTTTGAGCAAAGGACAGGTAGAGCACATATTTTCATGAAGAGAAAACACAGTAAAAACAGCTGTTCTACATGTCCTATAGTCTGATATAAACTAAATAATGTTACCTGAAGGGTAGTGGGCTGCACAGCTCCTGCCACCAGGGAGCCCGGCAAAGTTGGGCTCCCATTGTGCTTCCACTTCCAATGCACAGCACTGCCTGAAGCATTGTGCCAGCCAGTCCTCGTAACAAGAGATTTGGGTGACTTTCAGGTTTGTGGAGCTTACAATGTGTGATGAAAGTAGTTTAAAGAGGGACAGATCAACTTTCAAAAGTTATCAGCCATGGCATGGTTATAAGTAGTCTACAGCATGAATACATGCGTTCCAAGCCGGAGTAGTTAGAGAGAGAGAGAGAGAGAGAGAGAGAGAGAGAGAGAGAGAGAGAGAGAGAGAGAGAGAGAGAGAGAGAGGAGGGGGAGATTGCAGCACATGCTGGAAATTCAAAGGGTTTCATTTCTAATTGTCTGCTCTTATTCACTTTAAAAATGGCCTACAACTAACATGAAGAAATGAACCACAATACTTTTTCAAAATGGTTCACAGACACTGTGCTTCAAAAGCTTGATGAAAAAGTCTGTAATTGACATGGATAACGCTGCGTATCATTCAGTTATACATGACATGGCACCCACAAAGGCAATAAAGGAAAATTACTGTTTCCTGGCCAGAGAAACTTGAGATATGGTTTGACAGTAATTTGAAAGGGTTTAAAGTGCTTGAATTGCCTCCTTACCACTGCCACTTCGCTTCAATGCGATAGAACTGATTTGGGCTCATGTTAATCATCATACAGCAGCAGAAAATAAAAAGTTTTCATTCACCACAGTGTAATAGAAGAACACAACTAAAAAAGAAACACCAGAACACTGGCAGAAGGAACTGGATTATGTGAAAGGATTCACACACAAAGAACAGAACAATGAAAATGTGTCACAAAGGTGCGTCAATAACCATCAGCACGAGCAGAGACACACAATTCCACTCACCAATCCTGAATTAAGCAGCAACTTTCCATACTTTGTCATCAGTATGTAGTGAATAATTTACTTCAATGAATGCCTTACTTATATTCTTTTTGTTTGTGACTATATCCATCAATCTCTCTCTCCTGTTGTGAGACTAAGAAATACTGGTCAGCCACCTTCCATCAGCACCAGTAGTTAGACTACATTTTAAATAATTTCCTTGTACAGACACCAAAACATTATTTCACGTGTGTAACAGTTTTCAAGAATGCAAAAAGTACAAAGTAAACTTTTCTTGATATGAAAATTTCTCATGTTTCAAAAATCAATGTCTACAAAAATTTTAAAACTTTAGTTGTGAACAAGATATTTTAGTAATCAAAGAAAAGAAGTATGGCTACGTGAGCACTAGTTTTTGAGATAAACATGATAAGTTTGAAGCTGTTTACGACTGTGGAAATTTAATGTTTCAAAAAATTAACGTAATCTTTCCCTAATTAAAATTAATAACTGATTTTTAACATACCTAGACACACTACAGAGGTCCATATTGTATGTGAATTTGATATTTTTTTTTTACTTGACTCTTAAGGAAGATAGAGACTTTAAAGCGATTTTCTATCACTGCGGAGAGCGATTAACTGTGGCAGCTGCCTGAGGAAAGTATCTGAGGCAACAACACCACAACTTTGGAGCTTAAATGTCAAGCGACAGTTTGAATCAGCCTACGACAATTAGTTTGAATCAGCCTACACAGACACCAAATAAGACAGCCTGCTCAAATGCTCGAAACTTGGAGGTGAACAGAATGGAGAGGATTTGATGATGTATTGACGATTGTGATAAGGATGAAGATGTTCCTCTGAAATATGCGGAATAAGAGGAGCCACCTTCATTAAGCAGGTATAGATATACAGATGTCACTATATGATAGAGCTCCCTTGATTAGTGAAAGGTCAGCTGCAATTTCACTCATGGTCATAGAATGATTCTGATAGATGTCATCCACAACACAATCATGGCAGAAATACCTGTCAGAATAGTGGCATATTTTTGATGATTTCACATCACGCTGAATAATGGTACCCTTTGATTGATTAATTGAAAGGAGTTATGGGATGTAACAGCGAGGTCATCAGTCTCGCAATTCCTAAGTGAGTCACAGAAGAAAGATGGTCTGCTAAAAGTGGACAGATCCAGTCGGGGGGAGTCAAATTATAAAATAAACATCATTAAACACACACAGTAAAGGCATGAAAGGTGAGACCAAACATAAAAGCTGGAAAAAAGCGGGGCAGTCATGGGGTCACAGACCAAGAAGACTAAAAGAAATCCCAACCACAACCAACCTGCCCCAAGACTAAAATAGAACCTTATAACTGAAAATAAAAATCACTTTCATGGAGGAAACCAAGGACCAGTTCAACCATTCTTGGATCATCTGCTAATATTAAATTTAAGGAATCGGGTAGACTATGCTTAACATGAAGGGCCAAAAGAAGGGGACATTCCAACATGTGAAATATTGTCAGTCTGTCTCCACAATCACATTGTGGGGCGAGTCGTTACGTAGGAGGAAACAAGGGGTGAGCCAGGTATGACCAATGCATAAAAGGCATATAACAGTGGACTATGCCTGAAAGGAGTGGAAGGAAGAGCGCCAAACTGCAGTAGACTCCTTGATTGTGAAGAGTTTATTACTGTGAGCAGTAGCACTCCAGATGGCATTCCACTTTGGGGAAGAGAGAGATTTTATTTTTTTTTGGGGGGGGGGGGGAGGAGGAAGAGGGGGTTTAGGGCACAAAACATCTAACGTCATAAGTGTCCAACATGAAAGCGTACCCCACCTTATCGACTGTCTTACACCCATCAGTGTAGAAGATGGTGGCATCCTGGAACTCTGCAAGGATGGCAAAAACAGGTGTCAGTAAACCACAGGAGTGACAGATCTTAGGATACTGGTATAGATCTGCCCTAATCTGTGGTCTAGGCACCATCCAAGGGGAGGGGCGGGGGGTGTATGGTAGGAAAGACATGGAGGGTGCAGTTCAGTGAATGGAGATCCCGACAGAGAGAAGTGAGACACATGCCAACTGGCAATCCCATGTATGGGCAGGTGTCAGGAGGGAGACATCTCTGATTGGCAAAGAGCACAGGGTACACAGAATGATTAGAGAATTGGCAAGTGGCAATTGAGTAAGGAACAAGGAGTTGTCTCCGTCTGATGTTCAGAGGGGAATCCCTGCTTTTGTGAGGAGACTATCAACATGACCAGTGCACCCCACAGTGATGGACAGGGTCAAGGAGTTTCAATGTGGAAGGAGCTGTTGAGCCATAAACCCAACAACCATAATTTAGTCTGGACAGGACCAGAGCATGGTAAAGTTGGAGAAGAGTGGAACGGCCTGCACCCCAAGATGTGCAGGGCAGGAGGCAGATAGCATTAAGCTTCCGCATATATGTAGTCTTTAGGTGGCAAATGTGGGGCAGCCATGTCAGCTTATCAAACATAAGGCCCAAGAAACAAGACTATGGTACAACATTGAGGAGCTGGTTGCCTAAATAAAGTTCTGGAGTGGGGAGTACTGTGAGTAAACAACAAAAATGCATAATCTCCGTTTCGGAGGGAGAAAACTGGAAGATATGGGAAATCGCCCATGCAGAGGCCTGTCGGATGGTGCCTTGGAGCTGGTGCTTGCTCAGCAGATGCTACCAAGTGGAAGCTGCACCAGATGCAAAAATCACCGACATACAATAACCAGAGGCCCAACAGTGGTCACATGCCCATTGATGGCAATGAGGAAGAGTGTGACACTTAGCTCAGAACCTTGTGGGATATCATTCTCCTGAATCTGAGGGCGGTGAGTAAAGTGCCAACTCAAACCTGGAAGAGCCAGTGAGATACGAACTCACGAATAAAAATCTGAAGGGGACCACAAAGCCCCAGTCATGGAGGGTAACTAAAATGTGATGGTACCCAGCCATGTCATACGCCTTATGTAGGTCAAAGAAGACTGCGACAAAGTGCCAACAGTGAGTAAAAGCCTGTCGGATGGCTGATTCCAATCTGAGTAAATGGTCAGTTGGAGAGTGCCCTGCCTCGCAGCCACACTGATATGGGGACAAAAGACCCCAAGACTGGAGTACCCACCATCTTAGTTGACCATCCTTTCGAGCAGTTTACAAAGGACATTCGTCAGGCTAATTGGGCAGTAGATGTCTAGAGACATTGGGTTTTTCTTGGGGTAAGGGCGGGGTAACTATACTGTCTTGCCATTGTGACAAAAGCACCTGCAAGCCAAATGCAGTTTGAAGACACAGAGACGCTGTTGTCTCTGGGGAATGTCCAAGAGTTGGATCGCCTGGTTGTGGATGGAATCTGGACATGGGGTTGTCTCTCATGAAGAGCTATGAGCCTGCACCAATTCACATTCAGTAAAGGGTGCATTATAGTGCTCAACGTGGTGCGGGATGAAACAGAGCAGTGTCTGTTCAACTCTGCGTTTCTGGTGGATAAGGTACTAGGGTAGGAAGAGGACAGAGATGCCATCGCAAAGTGTGTCGCGAGGTGTTCTGCAAAGACCAATGGATCGGTGCACAGAGCACCTTGGAGGTTCAGACCCTAGATGGTCAACTGTCGCTGATGGCCCAGAAGGCTATGGAGCTTGAACCAAACCTACGATTAAGAGGCATTGATCCCCAGGGAGGCAACATAACGCTCTCAGCATTCTTTTTACTCTGCTTAATAAGGTAACAAGCCTTAGCATGGAGATACTTAAAAGTGAGGAGACTGGTCTGTAACATCACTGCAGAGCCTGGTGGCGGTCCTGGACAGTGACGTCCTTGGTCCGCCAGGGTACTGGTTGACGATGAGTGAGACCTGTGGATAGGGGGACAGCAGTGCCAGCAGCATAAAGAATAGTGGCAGAGATGCCTCGCACGACTACATCAATGGAATTTGAGAGGGAGTTGTCAAAGTTCACAGCAGATGTGTATGAAGGCCAAATGGCCCAACAGAATGCCCAACGTGGGGGCCTGTCTGCCGAGCATCAGCAGGAGAACAATAGAATCACAGGAAAGTGGTCACTGTCACAAAAGTCATCATGGGATGGCCAATGTAGGGAAGTCACGAGAGCAGGGGAGGAGATCGACAGCAGAGAAGGTGCCATGAGCGGCAATGAAATGGGTAGGAGAACCATAATTGAGGAGGCACAAATCGAGGTCCATGATAAGTTGCTCAATTAGAATACCCCTACCTGGTGGAGTGACACTACCCACAGTGGATGTTAAGCGTTGAAGTCCCCAAGGAGGAGAAAAGGAGGCGGGAGTTGCTAGATTAAGAGGTAGACAACAGTGTAACAAAGAACTGGTCTACCTGGAAGGAGGTAGACGTTGCAAATGGTAATTTCCGGAGTCATTTGCACTCGAACCACTATCGCTTCCATGTTGGTACATAGGGGGATCCAGTCACTAATGACATCTGGGTGAACCAAAATGCAGACCCCCACCAGATGCCACTCCAGGGCAAGCAGGGTTCTGGCAGAATGCCCGATAACCACGTAATGTTGGAGAGTGGTTGTCACGGAAATGCATTTCTTTAAGAACAAGACAGAATTCAGACTAGGAGGAGACAAGACGATGCATTTCTGGTAAGTGATGATAGTATCCATTGCCATTCTACTGGATGATCTTGTGGCGAGCGTCCAAGGTAGACGTGAAGAAACCAAGGAAGTGGTCAGGGCACAATCAATAGTCGTCATGGAAAAGGATGGGGTGACATCCATAAATAAGATGTCATACTGAGGTTCCGAGGGAAGGGAGACGGCACCTCTGGGGGCACCTTGTCTTGGGATTTATGTTTCTTCTTCTTCTTCTTCTTCTTCTTCTTCTGAAAAATCTGGAGCTGAAAGAGAGCAGGCGTATTTGGAGTGCACAGATGGTGCGTCCCGTGGTGGTAAAGAGTCTTCTGGCCTGAGGGACGCTGGGGAGAGGGTTCCTGGAAGAGGGAAGGCCAGGGAGGTGGAGCGACTCCCTGATGGGGGGGGGGGGGGGGGGTCTTGGGAACTGCAGGGGAGGGAGAAAGGGGCAGAGCTGGGGTAAAGACAAGGGAGGAGGAGGAAATGAAGTAACAGAGGCAAAAGTTGAAGATAGTGATCATAGATGGAGTCTCTCATACATTTGGCGAGCCTCAGCATAAGACAGGCGATCCAGGGACTTGTATTCTTGAATCTTCTTTTCTCTCCTGTAAGCCAGGCAATCATGTGAGTGAGGGGAATGGCAGTCAGCACAACTGACACACACAGGTGGCAGAACACAGGGGCTTCCCTCACAGAGTGGACGGCCACAGTCACAACACAAAGGGTCCACCATCAGCAGGAAGACATGTGCCGAAAGCACCACATAGGTGGAGGGACGTACGGCTTCATATCACATCTATACCACACAACCTTTACCTTCTCTGGGAGGGTATCCCCCTCGAAAGCCAGAATGAAGGTGCCAGTATCAGTGTGGTTGTCTTTGCGACCCTTCTGCATACGTAAAACAAATAAACACCACACCTCTCCAGATTAACCCGTAGTTCCTCATCAGTTTGCAGGATGAGGTCCCTATGAAAAATTACTGCCTGGATCATATTCAGAAATTGGTGAGGAGTGATAGACACCATGAAGAGCTGTGGATTAGGTGGCAGAAGAAGCTTTGATCAGAAGGGAGCTCAACAGCATCTTACTAAGACTCCACTTCAACAAACTTGTCCTCAACGTTTCCATGAGAAACACTGGCTTTGTGGTTGTAAATGTGTCCCCATCCACCTTAGTACAGAGGAGGTAAAGGGGAAAGAGTTTCACTCGAAGACGACGAGCCTTGTCCTCCTCCCATGGTGTAGAAAGGGAAGAGGAGGTTGCTGGTCATACGAAGCAGCATTCAATGATCCTTCATCATTCGAAGAGGCAGCCATTTGAGAACGGCCAGATTTTTGCAGCTTGATACATTTCATGTGCCAAGCATCTGCCTTGATAACACCCACTCCGACCAGGGGCTCTCCCCATGGGTGCCACTCAGCCACAGCAAGAGCCGTCTGGCACGACGGCCTTTGCTGGGAGTTCTGATGCTCCAAGAAGATAAGCAACCACTCCTTGGCATACATGGGGAGAGAACATCTCAGGTATCAGTAGCGTGATTCTTGTGTTGTCAGGGGGCTCAGCCATATGGGTACATAACAGCCCTACCACACAGACTGGCTACACATTCTGGTGACCTAGAAGGGTGGAAGGGGGCTACAGTGGGGAAGGGAGAGGGGAAGAAAGGGTGCAGAGGAATCCACACTGTGGATCCTAGGGAGGGAGTGTTTCCCTATATGGCTCACATAAGAAATAGGAAATTTTGAAGTGGAGGTCAAATCTCGAGTTAGTACCTAAATGCCAAAAAGAATGAACGAACCAGCAAAAAGAACAAAATTGCAACCAATACAGAAAACCAGTTGGATGGCCAGGTAGACAGGAATCAGAACAGGGAAGGAGTGAGAATAGGGAGGGAGGACAGGGTGAACAAAGTGCAGCCAGGGCATGACAAATTGGCTGCAATAGCTCAGATCCGCATGTGCGCCACGCACGAACTCACAAAAGAACTGTTAGCCCCCTGGGGGTGGGGTGTTACCCTTGGAGAAATAGTGTGCAATGTACTCATCTCTGTAAACCATCACTATTCTGTGATAACTGCAGTATAAACCAAATAAAAGCTCTACCATGATCTGGATATACAGTCGAGCCTGGACCCTTCTCATCATTGAAGAAACTGGAGCAAAGCCAGTCATAATACGCAGAACAGAAAAATATCATGCCCTTTAAAAGCAAGCGTATAAATCACCTCAAATAGCTACTTAGCTTTTACATTAAAATTTTTTAAATATATTTTCTACATGTGAACATAACTTACAAACTTTCTTAAATGTATAGCAAATCTAAACTTCTTGAAAGACATGTTTCATCACATGTGTACCGAATTTTTATTATTAATAAAATAAAAGC
Source organism: Schistocerca gregaria (assembly GCF_023897955.1). Classification (NCBI taxonomy): domain Eukaryota; kingdom Metazoa; phylum Arthropoda; class Insecta; order Orthoptera; family Acrididae; genus Schistocerca; species Schistocerca gregaria. The sequence continues at coordinate 329,668,086 of NC_064923.1, forward strand.
AGCCTGTTTCATCTATGCACATCTGTGAAATCAAACTCTGTTGCTGGATAACACTCAGTATCCTGCAACTTCAACTTGTGACTGTAACACATGATTCAACAGTGACAATCCGAATTTTGGTCAAATGAACTGTTCAATCATTTGAAGCGAACACGCATGCAACCGCCCACAAAAACACACAAATTCTTAGTTGCCAACAACAGTAACCATTTGTAATGAAAAGAAATTTTAGTTTATTGAGTGAAGATATCAGACAATAAGATGTGTAAGAATCAATTTTTTCAGCTAATAGTTTTCAAAAAGTCAGATGGTAAGTACTTCACATCGCCAGGAACACTACCTCTGCACAGGTGCCAGCATCTGGCAAGCACTACTGCCATAACAAAAGCTAGCCCAGCAAGGAATACAGAGAGCACATCTGTAGCTGTGAAAGATTTAACCAGCTTTCTGCACCTAGTATTATGTAAGGATAAATTCATCTTAGGAATGTCTCAAACTCTAGCACTTTGTTGTGAATGCTTCGGCAACTAACCAATACAATTTTAATACTCTCACCAGTGGGGGCGGGGGCATTCCTTTGAATCTTGCACTGATACTTCTGCGTTTCCTACAGCAGTCATTAACTGGACTGGATGGAGAGTTACCAAATCGAAGAAAACCTTGTGTACATCACACGCACAGTCAGCTACATGGGTAGCCACCTCTGATGTATGGTGCTCACCTGACCTATATAATCAGTAAATAAAAATGTGTGAATTGTATGGATTTTTCAACTTAGCTGATTTTGCATCCCCTTTTACAATAACATACCAGAACTGTAGCTTCAGCATATTTCACAAAAATTATGTAAAATGTAGAGCACAACAAACTCACATCTGCTTGGGACAGCAAACAATTGAATTTGACTGAATTGGGTCCCCTGGAGGAAGGTGTTTATGAAGTAGGTATGATTTGCTCTCTGTTGGTCTGGACAATAGGTGGTGGTGGTGGTGGTGGTGGTGGTTGTAGTTGTTGTTGTTGTTGTTGGTGGTGGTGGTGGTGTTGGGTGGGAGCAAAACATCGAGGTCATCAGTCCCCTGTTCCAAACAGACATACTTGTAAAAGGCCTATACAGTAAAAGCGTAACTGCTGCACCCAGAGAGAGGGAACACCAAGGGGTACAGAGCTAAAATGAACACTGCAATAACACAAAATAGAGGACACTTAAAAGGAGCAAAGCAACTAGTTGACTAGGGTAAAACAGACTACAGTGGTTGATGGATCAGGTAAAAGGTCAACCACTCACCTACAAACGAAGAACCTCCAGATGGAAAGCGTTTATCAAGGTACCAACACAACTTGTTACCATAAAAGACACTATTTTGGTATCCATGTCATAATTAAAAGTCCCTGGAGTGGGTGTAGCCTGAGAAATCATGCTAGAGCGCCCACACTAGAGTGAGTGATAAAACCCAGCTGCATGAATCAAATGTAAAACTGAGTCAACTATAGAGGCATTGTCACCTAGAATTAAAGGAAGAACAGCTGGTAAATTAAAGAACTGCTGCAAGGGGGCTAAAAGGAGGCAGTCCATCAGATGATGGACCACTGTCAGCCCTGCATCACAGCGACACTTGGACGGGTTCTCATGGTGCAGGAGATAGCTGTGTGTCAACTGCGTACGTCCAATTCAAAAACGGCAGAGAACAACTGAGTCCCTATGCGTGCTCCTCAAAGACGAGTTCCATATGGCCATGGACGACTTTACCATGTGGAACTTATTTGGCATGTTCAAGACAGACCATTCAGAGCTCCGGACATCGCGGACCTTGCAATGTAGGGCTAACCACAAGGCTCTTTCCACGAGACCAAGCTCCAGGGGTGGCTAAGAGATGGCCTGCTTGGCCAACCGATCGACACGTTCGTTTCCTGGAATGCCGATGTGGCCCAGAGTCCACACAAACATCACTGAATGACCACACTTGGCGAGAGCAAAAACAACATCTAATACCACGCACCAAAGTGCCCCGAGAAAAACACTGGTCGAGTACTTGCAATCCACTCAGGGAGTCACTGCATATGATAAATGACTCCCCAGGACAGGAGGAAAGGTGAGTTAGTGCACGATAAAGAGCAACCAGCTCCGCAGTTAAAACACTGCTCCTACAAGGCAGGGAATGGTGCTCAACATAGTTGCCGTGGATGAAACCAAACCCAGTGCGTCCATCGACAATAGAACCGTCGGTGTAGACTACATCTGCATCGCGAAATGAGGCAAGAAGAGCCATAAATTGTTGAAGACTGGCAGGTGGAACGGAGGACTGAGTCGCATGACAAATTCAAGCAAAGCCACAAGCGAGGGAGGGACCAAGGAGGGGTAGAAGAAGAGGGCCAGAAGAATGGAGGAAGGAGAAAGGACTTGAGTGACGAGAGAAGGGAACGAACACGGACCGCGATCGGGAGACCCGACCTACGCCGCCATCGTGGGGAGGGGAGTGCAGAAGACGGAAAAAGGAGCCTGTGGTTTGGGGGGGTCAGGTGAGGCATGGACGCGGGCGATGTATGACACAAGCAACTGTTGTCGGCAGAATCGTAGGGGAGGGATTTCAGCTTCTACAAGAAGGCTAGTCACCGGACTAGTGGGGAAGGCACCTGTCGCCAATCTGATGCCACAATGGAGAATCAGGCCAAGGATCTGCAACGTTGAAGGTGCTGCCGAGTCATACACTACACTAGCGTAGCCAAGATAGGACTGGACTAAGGCCTTATAGAGGTGTAAGAGGGTTGTTCGTGCAGCCCCCCAAATGGTGTGGCTGAGGCAGCGAAGGATGTTGAGGTGCTGCCAGCACCTTTGTTTAAGCTCGTGAAGATGAGGTGTCCAAGTGACCTGAGCATCAAACAGTATGCCAAGGAAGCGATGCATCTCCTTAATACGAAGGAGTTCATTGGCAACATAGAGCTCTGGATGGAGATGGACCGTTCGACGACGACAGAAATGCATCACTCGGGTCTTGGAGGCTGAGAACTGTAAACCATGGTTGGATGCCCAAAAATGTGCCTTACGGATAGCTCTCTGCAGCCGCCATTCAGCAACACTGATGCTTGGGGAACTGTAATAAAGACAAAAGTCATCAGCATCTAGAGAGGAACAGACCGATGGGCCCACCGCAGCCGCAAGACCATTAATCGCCACCAAAAAGAGGGGAACACTGAGAACCGAGCCCTGTGGGACACCGTTCTCCTGAATATGAGCTGAGCTAAAATAAGTGTCAACTCTAACCTAAGGAGCAATTGGTGAGAAAATTCATAGAAAAACCAGAAGTGGACCCCATAAGCCCCAACCGTGCAGTGTAGCAAGGATATGATGGCGCCAGGTGGTATCTTATGCCTTCTGAAGATCAAAGAAAACAGCAACTAGATGATCTCACCGAGTAAAAGCTGTACGAATAGGCGACTCTAGCGAGACTAAATTGTCGATCTCTGAACGGCCCTGATGGAAGCCCCCCTATTGCTGGGCCAGGAGGCCCCGAGCTTCGAGAATCCACATGAGCCACCGACTCACAATCCGTTCCAGGAGTTTGCACATGACGTTGGTAATGCTGATAGGGCGAATCAACCACCAGCAGATCTACACCAGGCTTCAGCACCGGGATGGTGGTGCTATCCTGCCAACGAGATGGGAAAATGCCCTCCGTCTAGATGAGTTTAAACAGGACAAGTAATTCACCCTGACAGTGCACCGAGAGACGGCGAAGTAACTGGTTGTGAATTCGGTCTGGTCCTGGAGAGGTATCAGGGCGAACTGTAAGGGCACTTTGGAACTCCCATTGCCTTGTTCCCAAAGGTACGTGCGAAACGACAACTGCGTACGCTCAGCTTGATCTTTAATGGCGTGGAATTCTGCGCTGTAGCCTGCTGTCGCGAAACTACGAGCGAAGTACTCTGCCAGATGTTCGGTGATGGCGATTGGGTCAGTAAAGTGTACCCCGAAGAGAAAGGCAAGGGACAGTTACATGAGGGCGAAAGCCAAAAATGCGCCGAACCCGCGACCACACCCGAGATGGGGAGGTGCGAGAACCTATGGTGGCAACATCATTCCCAGCAGTCCTGTTTGCTCCGCCGGATTAACTGCTGAGCCCAGGCCTGCAGCCATTTAAAGGCAACCAGATTCTCTAGGGAAGGATGACGCTGGTGTCGTTGCAGGGCTCTCCGACGGTCCCAGATAGCTTCTGCAATCTGTGGTGTCCACCAAGGGACTGTCTTAGGTCTTATACTCCATAATTTCCCGTTCCTTTTGATAAACTGCGCAGTATGACGAGAAGGTGAATGTTTCTGTCTGCAGTTAACACAAACAGGGGGCAGAGAACATGGGACGTTAGGGTGGGAGGCACGCCCACAATCTCAACACGTAGGGTTGGCGTTGCATCTCTATGACATATGCCCAAACCTCCAGCACTTAAAGCAGCGCATGGTAGGAGGGACGCAAGGCTTAACATCACATCGATATATCCTCACCTTGACCTTCTCGGGCAAGGTATCGCCCTCGAAAGCCAAGATGAAGGCGCCAGTGGCGATGCTACTATCTTTATGTTCCCTGAAGACACGTCGTACAAAGTGGGCACCGCGGCACTCCAAATTTGCATGGAGCTCGTCGTCAGACTGCAACATCACCGAGCTCATCACAAGCAAGCAATGCCCGTGACTGTGCTGGGGATGCTGTCTGTATGAGGACTGCTCCAGACCTCATTTTAGACACACCCTGAACTTCTCCAAACTTGTCCTCTAAATTTTCCACAAAAAACTGAGGCTTTGTGGTCAGAAAGATGTCCCCATCTGTTTGGCTGCAAACCAGAAATCGAGGAGAATACATCGCACCAGGTAATTTAGACTGCTGTACCTCCCCTGGTGTGGGCAGGGAAGGGAATGAATAGGGGTCATACTTTAAAGCATTGAAATTTCCTTTTTTAGAGACTTGTACTTGTGCACTATTCGTATTTCTTTTCATGGTGGATCCATGAGCAGCTAGGGAGAGGAATGTCCACCCAGACAGAGCCCCTCTTGCCTGGGTAAGCCTAATACAACTGGGGGGTGGGGGTGGGGGGGGGGGGCATGTACCCCAGAGGTCGCCCGCTAGCAACTGTTCTACCTCAACAGCCATGCGTCTTTTCGGCGCGCAGCACACCTTGAGATTGAGTTTTTTTTATAGGGGTTTATACCATCCTCGCGACCCAGGCAGTTAAGCCAAGATCCCCAGGCTCCGTACCATAGAATGTTACACCGTCGTGCCTTACGGTGGTCGTTTAAGCACGCTCAGAGCTTACGGTATTGATAAATGGTGGCACTTCCCAGTCCCCGCCTCAGGGACCCTGGTGTCGCCAAGCCCGTACCCAGCAACTAAATGCTGAGCCCCCTGAGAGGTGGACAATAGGTAGGAGGATTTTGTTCCAATGCTGCACAGCCCTCAAATTTACTTTCACCCCCTAGTTATGCAGTAGCGATGAGAGATGTCAAGACAGTTGTACATACCAGCTCGAAACATGACTGACCCTTTCCCATTAAACAAAAAACTGTGCATCTGAGACATTAACTGGTCCCAACTGTCTACACACACTTTTACGACAGTCATGAGTATATTATACAAAGAATGTACATGGCAGTGAAGATATTTAAAGATATTTCAGATTTCACCATTAGAATGACAATGCAAAACCAGATTCATTGCACACTTACCAGCTTGGCGCACGGGCATATCAACATCAGACAACATCACTACTTGTAGAAGCGAAGGTGCAAAACCAATTATTTTATGTATCTGAAACACAAAGAAGTAGAAAATTAAGATTTGCAGCTATCATCAATATAAAAAGAAATGCCAAAGGACTCAGTTATGCAATTTTCAATTAATAATATCTTTACGTTCACTTTCTTATATTATTTCTTCCATGTAAGAGTTAAACACAAGAAAAATTATCTTTCTCCCCACTCTAGCAAGCACAATCTCTTCCCTATCTGTAATGCACAAACAATGTGGACTTTGATAAAAGGTTTCTCCAGTTTTGATACCATATGGTAACTGCTTCACTGCAGGTAATATGAGAAGGGACTGAGCATTCACTTTTAAGCAGATTATGAAAAATTGTGGATAAAAAAGAAAATAGATAACAGGGTAAGCTAAAAGCATCAGAAGCTAATCAAAACAAAAACATAGAATGATAACATTTACAACGGAAGTGCACTTACAAATCATCGACAATAAAACCAAACAACCACAAACACATTAAATATATACAGAGGGTCGAACATACTTTAGAGTTGTTTTCCCCCCAATATGTAGGCACAAAATGAAAAGTCCTTAAAAAATCAAAAAGTACACAAGATGCAGCAACAGATATCACATTACACATATGTTCTGCATATGGAGAAAGTTGGTAACCTTCACTACACTATTATCTGAACAGAGGCGAAATAAAAATGCAGTATCATTAAAAAAGATAGTATATTCTCATCAAGTACATGCCTAACAGATAGAATCATGTAAATATCAGAGTCTTCACTGATGTAATTCTTAAGATTGCAGAGTAATTCAAAAGAATTTAATTTGTATCATGTTTTGTACTAGTACCAAATAACCTTCAGAACACAGGATTCAGTTTTCATTCCATAGACCCAAAAAATGAGATGATTCTCAGGGGTGTGGAATATGTCAGAAAGTATGACATAAAAACATAAAACATTTCAATATAATACTTACTACCCTGATCATTTGTCAGGAGATAGTTGAAAATAAGCTAATACAGTGCAGCAAACTGGGACAGCTAATATTTACAGTATTAAGACACTGTCAGAATGAAACACGGTTATCCACTATTAATAAAGTTATCATACGCAAAATATCTAATCTTGACTGTTGTGAAAAAGAGTTGTCAAAATTGAAATCTAATATATTTTTACTTAAGCTGACTTAACAGTCTTGTTAAGAGAGTAGAGGGGTTGCCTATCAAAAAGTCTTTCAAACTCTAAACAAACTGTGCTTTATCTGAAACCAAGTTTTTGATGGTTGCTGGCAATTTATTAAAAATGTGTGTTCCTGAATATTGGACCCCTTTTTGGACCAAGTTAAGGGATTTTAGGCCTTTATGTAGACTGTTCTTATTCCTAGTATTGATACTGTGTACTGAGCTATTGGTTGGAAAGAGATGTATTACTTGCAACGAATTTCATTAAGAATAAATATACTGAGAAGCAGTGGCTACAATACAAAGTTCCCATAAAGCGGTTTCTACAAGACATTCTTGAGTTTATGCCACAAATGATTCACACACTTTTGCACCCTAAAAATGATGAGTTGTCCCAGAATATGATCCCGTACGACATAATAGAATGGAAGTAAGCAAAGTACGCAAGTTTTCTTATATTTATATCCGACATTCTCACAGCAAGTACAGACTTATTTAGGCACTTAAGCAATTCTGTGGTATGCTCTTCCCAACTGAATTTATTATCAAGTTGTAATCCCAGAAATTTAACACTGTCAACCTCTTCAATCTGCATGTCTTCATATGTTATACTCATGCTGGAAAGAAATATGTTAAAGTTCTGAATTGCATATAGTGGGTCTTCTCAAAGTTTAATGACAAGGAATTGGCTGCCAGTGAAAATTTTATTAATACACACAAGAAAAAGCAATGGACCCAAAATGGAACCTTGAGGAACACCACATGTAATTAATTCCCAGTCAGATGAAGACTGACTGCTTACTGCACAGGTATTTCGCAATGACACCCTTTGTTTCCTGTTAGATAGTTAAGACTTGAACCATTCGCAGCATTGCCGGTGACACCATAATACTCTAAATTACTTAGGGGTTTGCTGTGGTTCACACAGTCAAAGGCTTTTGACAGGTCACAGAAAATGCCAGTAGCCTATAGTTTATTATCTAATGAATTAAGTTTTCTCACTGTAAGTGTAAATAGCTTTCTCTATATCAGAACACTTCAGAAATCCAAACTGTGACTTGGACAATACATCATTTGCAGTCAGATGCTTGAGGAGACTGCTTGAACAGAAAGTCGGCAAAAAGAGAAATTGGTCGATAGTTTGATGGTATCTCTTTACCCCCTTCTTGTAAAGAGGCTTAAGTTCAGCATATTTTAGCCAGTCTGGAAATGTTCCGATATGAGATTGATTGCACAAATAGCTTACGATAGAACTTCACTTATATTATCACTCTTTAATTAACTTTGTTGATATGTTCATACCCACTGGAATACTTAGATTTTAAGGATTTCATTATGGATGCTACTACTTTAGGGGATGTGGGTGTCATTTCCATTTTATTGAAGTTACTTTTAAAGACTGGTCTCAGATACTCCATCGCACTGTTCACCGAACCTGGTAATCCCAAGCTTGTCAGTAACAGAAATAAAGTAGTTCCTTTCAGAGGTTTGCAACATTAACTGTACTTGTCACCAAAGTTTCATTTATTTTTAGAGCTATATGTTCCTCTTTTCTTTTGGGCCTCACCTGTCTGTCTTCACAATATTCCATGCAGTTTTTATTTTGTTACCTGATGTCATTATCTTTTTCTCATAATAAAGTTTCTTCGATTTCTGGATTACTTGTTTCAATATTTTGCAGTATTCTTTGTAATGCATTACAATTCTAACCTCAGAGCTGTTCCTAGATAGCAGATAGTCGCCCTTTTGTCCCACATGATATCTTTATTCCTTGTGTAACTCAAAGTTTATTTTTTGACTTGTGTGTGAGTTGAGTTACCTTTAGGGGAAAACAATTCTCAAAAGTGGAGGCAAGTTTATCAACGAATGCTTTGTATTTTCCATTTGAGCCAGATGTATTGTAAACAACTATCCAGTCCATGTCTGAGGAATTTCCTGAATCTCTCAATTTTTTACTTATTTATTACCCTCCTGTACTCAAGATTTAATAGATTCTCTTATCCTGAGAAGTTTCAACATTTAACACAAGATGCCGCACGTCACAATCAGATAGCCCATTTACTATTGGTTTTGTGATATAACTTTTTCCCTAGATTTGTCTACAAAGATATTACCAATAGCATCCTCAGAGCATTTACATATCCTAGTAACAAAGTTCACAGTAGGAACTAAACTGAATGAGAGTGTTACTGACTGCAATAATTGTTCACTGACAAAGCTTCAATAAATCCACATTAAAATCTCCAGCAACCACTATTTCCTTGTTTTTTGCCTTGAGGTGGGACAGCAGAGCTTCCAGATTTTTTATGAAGAGGTTAAAATGTCCCAAAGAAGACCTGTAATACCTATTATAAAGGACTTATGAAATAATACTACTGTTGCGCAAGCTTCTAAGTGCTGCTCTGAGCAAAATTTATTTGGTTCGGTTGTTTGAGGGAGGAGACCAAACAGCGAGGTTGGTCTCATCGGATTGGGGAAGGAAGTCGGCCGTGCCCTTTCAAAGGAACCATCCCGGCATTTGCCTGGAGCGATTTAGGGAAATCACGGAAATCCTAAATCAGGATGGCCGGACGCGGGATTGAACAGTTGTCCTCCCGAATGTAAAATTTGTTAATATTAATATTCTTGAAATCAAAACAGTTTCTGACAAATATGGCTACTCCTTCTCTTTCCATACTTCTTCAGAGATAAGAAGCTAACTTGAATCCTGTAACATTTAATACCAGTGGTCACATGTTCAGAGAGGCTGATTATATGAAATGGTTTGCACAAGTCTAGTTCTTCAACACAAATAAGCAACTCATTAAGCTTACCGCTTCGGCCTCGGATATTCTGATGAAATAGTGATAGCTGATTTTGTGCAGTGGCTAAATAACAATTGGATGAACCTAATTTTCCTGCCAATTTTTGAACATCTTTAGTTTCAATAGGAGGCTCTCTGCATGAATTGTGTGCATTAAAATTTGCTTTCTGGCTGCCTGTTTTATCAATGTGAATGTCATTTTCAGCCTGTCTATGAACAACTTTTGTTTCTGCCCTGCCTACCCTAAAAAACTGCTGATCTGTCACTTGTAACCACTGGTACTTTACCACTTGTGACAGTGTCCTCCCCCTCCCCCAACTTATTTGCTATTAGCACAGACAGTCTTTCCTTCCCTTTCCTGTTGAGGTGGAGGCCATGCCTAGTATAGTCCCACATGCTGATAGAGTCAACAGAACCACACCGATATGAGACCCCATACCCGATCCAAGCAGCCATTCCACATTTAAATTAACTCTCCTAACAGAAGAGTTTAAATGAAGCTGGCCATGGCAACACTGAACAGACAAGCCCAGCACCAGTATGTCTCATTGCTGAAGCTACCTTTACCAGGTCACTCTCAACTGAATAATTTCGGCTCCTATCAATGCTGTTGCCTGCCCCACCTATTACAACGGTGTCTTCCTTTGTGAAGTCTTTACAAAGTAAACCTGCATCCCTTATTACCTGACCCAAACTTGCACTAGACTCGCACAGTGCATGTTAGGATGATTTCCTGAACTTATAAAGCTCCTGTCCTTAAGGCTACTGTGAACCATGGGAACTACATTAACACACTACTGCTCAGCCATCACACTCTTGAAAAATGTTCAATGCAATTGTACCTACCATTAAAAAATATTACATTTCTCACCAAGTATGACCCTAACAAAAAACGAAATGGAATGATCATATGGTATTGTTAGCCAGGAGGCCCCATGCGGGGAAGTTCAGCAGCCGTATGGCAACTCCTTTTTAGTTGACGCCACTTCAGCGACTTGCAAGTCAATAAAGACGAAATGGTGATGAGGAAAACACAACACCCAGTCATAACGAGGCAGATAAAATCCCTGACCCCGCCAGGAATCAAACCCGGAACCCCGTGTGCCGGAAGCGAGAATGCTACCGCAAGACCATGAGTTGTGGAGTGTCCCTAACAGACAGAGGTTTTTTCCTCAAATCCTACCCTGAAATGAGATCCATTCTTCATGAAATCCTCCCCACTCCACCAAGAGTGTCTTTCTGCTGTCCACCTAACCTTCGTAACCTCTTGGTTCATCCCTATGAAATCCCAAACCACCTTCCCTACCCTCTGGCTCCTACCCTTGTAACCACCCCCGGTGTAAAACTTGTCCCATGCACCCTCCCACCACCACCTACTACAGGCCTGTAACCCGGAAGGTGTACACGATCAAAGGCAGAGCCACGTGATTTACCAACTGACCTGCCTACACTGTGAAGCCTTCTATGTGGGAATGACCAGCAACAAACTGTCCACTCACATGAACGGACACAGGCAGACAGTGTTTATTGGTAATGAGCGTCACCCTGTAGCTAAACATGCCTTGGTGCACGGCCAGCACATCTTGGCACAGTGTTACACAGTCCGGGTTATCTGGATACTTCCCACTGACACCAACCTACCAGAACTCCGGAGATGGGAACTTGTCCTTCAATATATCCTCTCTTCCCGTTACCCACCTGGCCTCAACCTCCGTTAATTTCAAGTTGCCGCCTTTCGTACATCACTTGTCACTCAACAACATCTTTGCCTCTGTACTTCCACTTCGACTGACATCTCTGCCCAAACACTTTGCCTTTACACATGTCTGCTTGTGTCTGTATGTGTGTGGATGTGCGTGTGCGAGCGAGAGAGAGTGTATACCTGTCCCTTTTTCTCCCTAACGTTAAGTCTTTCCGCTCCCAGGATTGGAATGACTTCTTACCCTCTCCCTTAAAACCCTCATCCTTTCGTCTTTCGCTCTCCTTCCGTCTTTCCTGATGAAGCAACCATGGGTTGCGAAAGCTTGATATTTGTGTGTTTTTTATTGTATCTATCTACTAGCACTTTGGTAGATTCACAGCATCTTTAATATATTTTTCCCATGTGGAATGTTTCTTTCTATTATGTAAATATAAACAAATGTAGACTCCCACCCCCATACAAAATCATACAATATGATGAACAAAACAGACATCACAAAACTCCCCAAATACCACTAAACACAATATCATCTTGACATATATAGCTCAACAGCAGCTCCCGATCTCAAATTGGGATCGAACACTTCCCTTGACCTATATAGCTAAAAAAAAATCTCCCGATACCAATACCAACATTCACAGCCACACATTGGGATCGAACACTTCCCTTGACCTGTTATCCTTACGACATCTCCACATACGGCCGCCCCTGGTCCGAGATGCCGGAACGTCAAGTAAGCCTAATTTCTTCACGACATACTGAATACTTCATCCAAAAATCCGAATAGTGAAGAAATTTTTATTAGAGACAACGCACTGTCACCATCATAGCCGACAACCGAAAACTGTTGACCCCGTCAGTCATATCCATACCTACTAAAGACATAAAAAAAAGCAATTTACCAAAATTCACACACAAGGCCACACTTGCAAATTAAAGCAAAAACATCACCTAACAAACCACCAGAGAGCACTACCGATCACATCAAAATGTCACCTACAAACACAAACACGCCACTCTCACAAACTAAATTCCGCACCGTTGTGATGTCCCGCACCACAACAGCCTTACGTCACGGGTTAAAGACGACGGGTGGGATTGTACACTTCGGTTGACCTGGTAAGTAATTGTTTTTTTGGATCTATTTCTATCAAGTCCTTTTGTGTATTGAATGTGTTTTAATTTACGTAGGGTTGTTTGACTTTTGAATCTTTGAAGTGTTGTTGTTTTGGTTTTGTTTTTCGTAGTTATAGGTGTTGGTTTTTTAGTATTAAATAGTTATTTTTGATCTATAAGGAAAAAGACCGATTCCAATTTTCGTAGTATTATATGTTGGTACTGGTGTTTTGGTATCGTTAGCTTTGCTTAAGGGAAATGTCCCATTCCAATTTTCATAATTTCTGCTGTGGGTGTTGGTGTCATCAGCTGCCATTGATCTATACAGATCAGGGGAAATGTCCAATTCCTGTAGATTTTGTGTACATTTTCGTCATTTTGTGTATTTTGGGATTGTGGTATGTTTAATTTTTACTGTTATATTTAGCTTGTCCCCTCCCTAAAACCCCCAGTTTCCCGCAGTTGTCCCGTTAGTTTGATTGTATCCTTGGAGGGACATGTTATTGTCTTATTTATATGTATTTTCATGTTTGTTGATATGTGTATGTAGTGACATAGACATCGTATTACATTGGAGATGCTTAGAATAGTCATTTTCGCCATATTGATGATGTCATGGGTCAAAGCAGACGGATGGAATCCGACACTTCCGTAATCCCCTCACCTACACACATAGTTCGCAAGCCACAACATGGTGCACAACATAGGGTATTCTATACCACTGTTGGTCATCCTCTTTACTGCTCCACTTGCAAATGGCATGAGCAAAAAACAACTTTCTGTATGCTTCCGTACACGACCCGACTTGTCTTCTCCTGTTTTGTCTTAACGGTCCACAAGATACATATGCCAGTGGCAGTAGGATGGTTCTGCAGTCTGTCACACAGTCTGGTTAAAGTTTCTCAATAACATTTCGTGAAAGGAATGCTCTACCTGCTGTCAAAAAATCCAATTTTCAATAGAAACAAACAGTAATATATTGCACCCACCCCCATCTGTGACATAACAATTTCCATTCAGTTTCATGGTTCTGTTTAATCTGTTTCACTCAAGCAATATTACACAGTCAATTAAGGGCTCACTTAAGAAATTTTCTCTGCTGTCATCTCATTTTCAGTTGTCTTAATATAACTGAGAATTGCAGATTCAGATGTAATTTGTGTTCTGATGGATGTTGTACTAAGCAAACGCAGAGAGAAGAACCTGCTCAATCTTGGCATACAGTTTTGCTACGGTGAGTTTTAAATCATGCTACTTTAGTATATGCTCTGTTAATTAATAACTATTTCAATGATTTCATCTTCAAGATGCGCGCGCGCGCGCGCACACACACACACACACACACACACACACACACACACACACAGAGAGAGAGAGAGAGAGAGAGAGAGAGAGAGAGAGAGAGAGAGAGAGAGAGAGAGAGAGAACAAATGAATTCCTGCATTAGCCACTGAACATTATTTGAGACATCACTTAATCTGCAAAATTTTCCATCGCTTCTAACTACTGTTTATATTTTTTGTAAGGACCCTTAATTTCTTTACAAACGATCTTCAATAGACTACAGGTAGAGATCACGTTTCCTTGAGATTCAAAAGCTACTTACCAAATTTTGTATTGTTATTTAACGAATAACTAACCAGCTTACAGCATTAGCAGACATGCATCTGGCTCAAATATTTTTCTGGCGTGCAAACGTTCATGAAATAGGAAAATAACTAGTTGCCATTCAATACAGCAATTTCTACTGAAGACAGAACATTTGTCTGTTGTGGATGAGTCAATGTGTCGTACGTATCTACTTATCTGTGTCATATATAAATTTGACTCTTTCACATTACAGGCAGCAGCTCTGATATTCTACAATGTCTTTTTCCAGCTACACAGAGAACAGCCTATGACATAAGTGATAAAGCCGATGTTTCTTTTAAAACCCGAATTTTTATTCAATTTGAGGAGGTACTGTGACAAATTATATTATGTGGGTACCATGGATCCCACAGGGTGATATGAGGGAAGTAAAAATACTTCAAGTACATAAATTTAAGCATAATATAGTGAATTGACTTCACACTGTTATATAACAGTGCTAATTATAATTATTACATAAATTAAAAGATTAAATTTTGGAGTTTCTGTGAAGATACTTTTTAATGGTTTAGGACTAACACCACCACATTGTCTTCTGTTCATATGATGGCTTCCATAAGATTGAGGCTAAACAGTACACAGGACCACCACCATAGCCTGTCAATCCCTAGGGTGGTTCCAAAGCACTCTGGACTATACATTGTCATGTGGGTACCTTACAATCTTTTGAAGAGTCCACAATAATTCAAATTTTCGAATGTGAGAACAATGTTGATATTACTGGGAACTCATGTTTCAACGTATTCAGTCACATTGTTATTGCAAAGTGATTATGTGATTTAAATGACTCCGTGTGTAGCATAATCAAGAATTGAGGAAAATACAAAGAAAACTTAATTTAATTTCATAGATAAAGGGTTTTAATGCCAAAGTTCCATGACAACATCCCACTCAGTCTGCTTGCTCGATTTACTCACTATTTTGTGAACATATACTCTGTCCATTCATGATAGTCACATAATGAAGCATCTGCGTGGTTGGCTTCAGAACAACAAATTCAGCCTAGACTTTGTCCATCAATGCTGACAGAATCGAGATTAAATCAACAAAACCACAAAAAACTTTAAACAGTTTACAGGTATGTGGCTTTCATTTAACAACAAATCTCTGACAAACGGGCTGAAGATGATATCAGCAAATAACTAGCCACTTGAGAGTCAATACTTTGATAAAGAATGACATTACAGTGTAAAATAAATCTACTCGTATGTGGTACATCTTGCAAAGAGTAATAATAATAGTTTAGTAGCTTGCAGGGGAGCAGTGGATAGTTTTCAAAGTTCATCAAATGGTAAAACTGTTTGAATCATCTCAAGTGAATCACATAATACAAGATACTTTGAAAGTATTTACCTATAAAGAAATCTACATGGTATCCTCGACACACAGCAGTATCTCTCTGAGAGGACCTACCACTGGAAATGAGAAAGCAGCCTCTTTAAGAAGCATGCTGCTCGAATTTTTATCTCCTTTTACCAAAATAGTAAAAGCAGCAACAGATGTAATATGGTTTTAAAAAATAGCCACTCTTATTTTATTCACATTTAATAAGATACAAGTAGACATGATATTGCAATACACTATGAGTTTATATGCAACATCAAATTATCGATTAAAACAACAGACTGCCTTCGAACAAATTTTCGGTATTAGTTGTATTTGGCAATCACTGAAAGGCACATGTCACAAAAGTATCTTTTCCTCAGCTCTGTTAAAATTACTATACAAATTAGTATCTGCAATCACACGACTTTAATATAATTTTCTATTACAAGACAACGAATAAGCAAAAGACTGGAAGCGTCCGCACAACTTCAAGAAAAATCACGCGCGACATAAAGAAATCAAGACACGCAGCCCAGACAAGCAAGCGTAAAACACGTTTTTCATACCTTCACAAGTGTACCATTACTCTATAAACAACAACTACACTGCTAACTTACTGCAACTTTAACCATTTGAATCTACAACGGGGGCAATCAAAATATCGAAAAAACAATACAACACAAAAAATCAACATAAATAGGGGAAAAATACTACAGTGGAACGACTGTACGTTAGCAATCAACACTATCAAACCAAGTTTTCTCTCTTTTTGTTGTTATTACGACAACGCTATAATGTAGATTACTTGCTACTAGGAGCAACATGTAAAACATTTTTTATTAGGAGCAGGACCGCGCAACGTTGTAGGAAAAACACATGTTTTACAGTACCTGGGCAAGTTGTTCTTCAGCCTGCTGCCTCTGATTTGGATCTATAGTCGCTCTCAAAACGTCCGTCAATTTGCGAGTATCCATCGTTACAAGTAATACGAACGCAGTAAATCCAGATTTTCAAAATTAATGTTGCACTGTTAATTTCACCCGGCGCATGCACCTTTACTCTTTGGTCACGTGATGACTTGGTTTAATATGGCGACTAAGAATGTGACTACAGAGATGGTGGGGATGAATGAATCATCACGGAGATTACTAACACCTCTACTGTTTTCAATACTTTGACAACAAGGAACCAGAATGTGCTCAAAGATATATATGCAGCTGAAGACCTCAGCTGGTCGACCGAAGCCCAAAACCCTTCACTCACTAAAAAAATACCACCATCGTAGTGATGATAATGTGTTTCAGACGGATCATAGATTTGTCTTTACCGACCAATTGGGAAGAGATTTACAAACAGAAGATACCAATAACATCACGTAGGTTAACTGTTATTCGTAAGCAAATAAAAAACATGACTTCTATTTTCCTAACTCAAGGATCCGTTGTTTTACAAAATATTTTTTTAAAAATCAAGAGGTAAATGTTTCTCAAGTAGTTTTTTGCTGCAATGATGGCCTCAATTTACTGGAAAGAAGGAAACAAAATTAAGAAGATTTAACGACTTTTTCAAAACGAGGACGGTAGAAATACAGGCAAAATCGAACGAGGAAAGAGTGAAAATTGACTATGCTTATTCCGAAGGAACCATCTCACCATACGAATTTATTTATTAAATTATATGTAGACAGTTTAAAGAAAATTTTTCAGATTTTTTGTATTGATCGTTGTCAACATGCAACAACCTTTCTTCACAAATTTTTCCACAAGTAACATCTGCACAGACACATCGTACATGCTTTGTTCAGTATAGTGTTTCTCGTCTTTATACACACAGTGGAATCTAAAATGGTTGATACGCATCCGTACTTTGGGAGATTATAGCAGCCGAGTTAAAGGCCTGCCCAAAGGCAACAATCTGTCTGCACACATAACATCTGCTCAGATAGATCCTTGCATGTGCACAGGAGATTTGCACAGATAAAAGATGTTGGAGGTTTGGCCAAAATAGCTCAAATCTGTGGGTTCTAATCACATCTTCGCAGACAAGCTGGAACGTATGGACAGATCACAGCAAACCTGGAGCTAATATGTGTTTCAGTTTTTTCACTCAGTTGTTTCTCATCTGAGTGTGTAGAGTGAATTTTAGAATGGCAGAGACATATCCGCGTTCTAGATAGCTGTTTGACGAATTAATCGAAATGTATAGGAGTCATACATGTTTGTGGGAAAATAAAAGCAGGGAATACGGCGATAAGGAAAAGATGGCTACTGCTTGTAATTCTTTAACAGATAAATTACAAGCAGTGGTTGACCCTACGGGAAAAAGAAAACGGCGAATAATAAAAAATAGTTGCAGACTGTTTATCGCATTAAGTTAAGCAACATAACGAAATCTATTCGATCTGCTGAAAGGCGACTACTAGCATACTTTCGCTTAGTACTGTCCAATATCATACTCTAATGTGATCTGTGACAGGGGCATAAAAATAGTAGGCTTTATTTATTCTAAGAAAAAGTGTGGTCAGAATATTGTGTTACGATGCTAGCAGTAGATCGTGACAGGGCCTTCGGGGACATACCTATTACTACCCTTATTTTACTCCTTAACGCAATACGTGGTTCATTACAAGAGTGATTTAGAGGTGAACTGTAGATTTCGCTACCTCAATACCAGAAGTGAAACTTTCCAGATATACTATGAATCCCTGTGTAGAGTTCAGAAAGGAATTTTATGTTTTGGTGCGAATGTTGCAGGTAATTGAAAATCTCGACTTACAATATGATGTCTAAATTACGGGAATTGCGGTACAGTACTTTACTTGCCTTCACGAAATCATCCTTAAGGACAGCGTAAATAGTTCACTTGTGTTGAGTATGATTTCAGTCAATGCTTATTTTGAAACTGCAGTAGCAAATGTTAGATGTTTGCAGCTCCTATTGCAAAGAATCTTAACGTTACCTCATCCACGTATGTGGAGAAATTCTTCTCCTCACACAAGATTTTCTGCATTATACTAGGAGTTATGAGAGTCAAACGATAATTACAAGTTTCTAAAACCTTTCTCAAATAATTACGCCAGTTGTCGAGTTCGCCCTGCAACTCGTGAAATTAATTTATGTTACTGGATTTCCTTAATCAGCTACCATGGACACCAGTTTGATTTGTCTTCCTGTTTCTAGCAATTTGTTTGCTATTTATTTTTTGTAACACAAGTTGCGAACACAGATGGCCATAGAACTTCATCAGTTCGTGAAAACATTACACAAACTTTGAGGTTACTGTTCGAGAGTGCTATCGCTTGGCCCTCAAATTTGTTTTCTGCACCAACAGATGGTGGACAAGCAACAGGTTCATTTATTACCACAGCACATTATTCGCCTGTCTAGACTGGATAGACTGTGTAAGTGTTTCAAGATTAAGACTACATAAGCATTATAATACAAAAACAAATTACCATACATATGCATAATAATACAGAACAAATTTACTTGAGTACAGCAAAACACTTAATGACATATAGAGTAAGAAATTTTTAAAAAGTACATTTTCACTTCATTTGATATGGCAGTGCATTGTTCAGAAAGGACAATCTTCTCTTTCACTGTCAAAGGAATAATTTAAACTGTATGGTGGTTTTTGGCATTGGTTTCGCGACATGTTTCATTGAAATGTCTCCAAGTCCAAGGACTGCATTTCAGTATTTAAATGGCTGAAAATTTTAATGGCCACTGTTGGAAAACTGCCTTGTGTCAGAGAGAGTTGGTGAATGTTTCATGATTTTCTTTCACGTACATGAAAGAGGAGCAGACACATTGACTGAAAATTGTCATAACTCCTAGATGTATGAAGATAGGGTTATTATAGCCCAGTTTCCTGCTTGATATTATGATCTATATATTGTAGCTTTTCTTTTTTTTAGTAATAGCAGCAGCAGCAGCAGTAGTAGTAGTAGTAGTAGTTTCTTGCAGCCTGTGGAATGATCTTATAGTAATGGGCAGTTACTGATTTGGCTTTGGAACAGTGAATAATATAATTTCAGCAGATACTGATCAGTTATCATATGCTTTAGTTTCCTCAGGAGGCATATGACTCGTGACAGTTTGTTACATACATGTGCAATGTGTTCTTGACAAGCGAGTTTACCACCCACCATGAACTCCAGAAGCTTCACAATTCCTGCACTTTTCAGGCATTCTATGACACTGAGAATAGAAACCAATTTTGACGTTTTTTCTTCATTTACTTTCATATTTTTTATAACAAATCATTCCTTTGTAGAGACAAACCAAGCATCTATTTCTTCTCGAGCCTTGCTGGCAGCAATGCCTTTCGAGGACGGAATTGTGTCATCTGCAAATTGCAAGTACTTTCCATTAGAGCACTTATCATTTATAAATACTTGGATCAGGTGAAACGCATTACTAAGGTCACAAGGTGTCAGTGCTACATATTCTATTGTTCTCAAAATTATACTTTAGCCTAGTAACCAAATCTAGTACTGCTGTTGCTGTGGATTTGCCTTTCTGGAAATCATGCTGTGCACCTGTGAAGAGTTCATTAGTTTCAAAGAAATTTCATATTTGGCCTTTCATTTCAGCATCAATGACTTAAGGGGAGACTGGAATCATTGAGATTGGTCTGAAGCTTGCTACTGTGGCTGGGTATCGCTTTTTATAAACTGGAACTGTCTGTGAAAGTTTCAGGACGTCTGTAAATAATCCAGCAGTAAAACACCTTTTTATTACCAGAGTTAATCGTTCAGCAGTTTAAAAGACAATTTCCTTGAGAACAATAGTAGACATTATATCCTGACTATCAGAAGGTTTAACGACGTTAAGTGTATTTTTTTTTATTTCCCTGCAGTTCCTCATGGTGCATTTTTTCTCATTTATTACAGTGGCTGCAGGATCTATATCGAGGTCTGGGATTGTACTTATAGTGTTTACCGTAACTTCAATAAAATAACTATGAACATTATCTGCACTACACATACTTAAGGCAGAGTTGGTATACTTCTTGTGTTCAGTGATCAGGTCTCAGGCTGCCTTGCATGAGTTGTGAACTCCTTCGATAGACATTGCTTTTCTTTTTGCTTCTTCTACATCCTATCTACAATGTCTTTTTGCTTTTAAATATCTGCTGTAGAACACTTCTTTTGCACTAGGATCTGTTGCTCTTTTGTAGTGATCATGTAATATCATTATGATGCATTTTAATTTTTTCAGTTCATCAGTATACCACTTTTTTCTTTCTCACTGTGACTGTGCTGTGACATACTCATAGGACACTTTTTGGTCTTCTGTGGATAGATATAGTAAAATTTGGCTTTGATGATTTGGAGAAAATCTTTAAATGCATCAGTCGCTGCCATTTAGTGCAATCCAAGCTGCAGCTCCACTGTAGATATTGCTGTCCGAATATTATAGCCTTTTTTTTGAACACATAATGAGAATGCCACATACTAGTTGGTAGGTTTCTATGTCTTTTTATATATAGTTCTGTAATTAATGCACAGTGCTCAGGGATCATTGGGATCATTGCCAAGGCAGACATCATCTGGTGTTGGTAGATGGTTCCTTATAAAAAGCCCATAACTGGCTACTGTGTACAAAAATTCTCTCTTTTTAGAGCTTTCTTCACTAAAGAGTTCACTGAAAACACAACACAATGCAATTTTAAATTTCAAGCACATTAAGTAGCACATGCAAAATTCCATTTGGCTGAGTATTTTTTAAAGTTATCATTTGGAGAATGTTATACTGAGACAAGAATTAAATTGAGCTCTAATAACTGCAATGCAGCCAACTCAAAATCTAGGTCCACAGAGCATATTTTTAAATGAATTTCATTACCACTGAATTTTCTGTTTATGTATTTATATACATCACCAAAGGGAGCAGTTGTTCTGTATCATGCACTTACCAAGTTTAAGTAATAAATACAGTCATGTGAACATCCCACATCTGCAGTGATCTTTTGTTCCACAAATATTTGCCCATATTATCTGCACAGACAGAAGGTTGTGTGTGGACAGACATTAAAAAATCAGCTGCTTATCTTTCTTTAATTGAGAAAAAAAGAGCAGTCGACCCTATGACAACCAGGAAAACTATAATTAAAAAATGTTGTGGACATGAAATGATTATTCTCTCATTATTGTCCTATGGAGTAATCTTTTGTGGCAATGTAGAAATAAAAATATTCATTCTACAGAAGAGTGCAGTCAGAACATTGTGCTAAGTTGATAAAGAAACGTCTTGCAGCAGTATATTCAGAGACACAGGGATTCTGATATTTGAGTGTCAATACATTCACTCTATAATGGAATATGTGCTTAATACCAAGAGTGGATTAAAGATAAACTGTATAGTTCACTAGCAAAATTTTACAATTTTTCAATAGACTCACTGTGTAGAAATCAGAATGGAATTTTATACTCTTGTGCAAAAGTTTATAACAAGTTGCTGGTAGACTAGGGGTGAGCAAATCAAAATCTGCATATACTCTGAAACAAAGTAAAAGATAGATATTTACTTGTAAATAACAGATTTCTGCTATCAGTCATCCTTTCTAAATTTTATTGGCAGATCTAGATTTCAGCTGTAGTCTAGCCATTCTCAATGCACCATCATTTTTGATCAATGCATCTAATGTCTGTTTGCCGGGCTTCACCCACAGTTCATTGAATACTGCATACAATGAACTGTGGATGAAGCCCGACCTATAGGAATTACATGCATTGATCGAAAATGATAGTGGATTGGGAATGGCTAGTTTCTAGCTGACATCTAGATCTGCCAATAAAATTTGAAAAGGACGACTGATAGCTGAAATCTGTTATTTACAAGTCGATATAACAATTGCTGAGTGCTAAAGCCTTCTGAATGGAAGGTAACCTGATGAAAAGATAGATACTTCAGAGACCACACATATCATTTCTTATAATATATGGAATGAAGAAAGCATCTAAAAATGTAAAAATATTATTTGTGTATTATTGGTAAACTGTCACAATTGACAAATTACACGCCATAATTAAGATACTTCATTTGTCTTGATAAAATCCTTTTTCATGGCCGTATATGAGTATACTTGGTGTCTCTCCAAGGAATTGGCAGTTGCATTCTCTGTTGCATTTCGGTAGGATTTGCAATTTCTTTTTTTGCGACGTTTAGCTGGAGTCAGCCCCCACAAATATTGCTCATCACATATCTCATATGATGGGAAATGTCAGTTTGTTTCCCATTATAAACAATGTGACTTTTTTAAGTGAAATTTTGTGTGCAACTCGACAGAGAACTCCCAAATTAGTCTAGTGCGCCATTCCTTTTATCAATGTGTATTAAAAGGGACAATAAGACCTGAAGAATAACGAGTACTCAAACAGTGACAGCAGCATCTTGTTCACATCGATTTCTACCATCATGCAGAAGCATTACTTAGCCACTGTTGTAGTAGTGGTAATAGTAGTAGTAGTAATAGGATTATGCCTCCGAAAATCTCGTTTTACGAGGATATAGGACATGTCAAAGTATTTACAAGTTTAGACAAATTTAAAATAAGCTAATTCATATACACATACATTCAAAGACTTCTAGTTAGAGACAATCATTAGATTTGCCTCTGGTAGGCAATACTTTTTTTACAAATAACTTATTAAATAATGTAATGCCACACTGTTCACTCACATCTCACTATCAGTCACTGCACACACATTGCAGCTGGCCGGAGTGGCCGTGCGGTTCTAGGCACTACAGTCTGGAACCGCGTGACCTCTACGGTCTCAGGTTAGAATCCTGCCTCAGACATGGATGTGTGTGATGTCCTTAGGTTAGTTAGGTTTAAGTAGTTCTAAGTTCTAGGAGACTGATAATCACAGCAGTTAAGTCCCATAGTGCTCAGAGCCATTGGAACCATCTGAACACACATTGTACACATTGTTTCATAACACTTCACTCGCCATGCAAACAAACACACATACAACCACTGGCGATCTCTGGGCCCCTTTCTGTATTGCAACTTAACATTTGCTATCCTGAAAAACTGAGTCAGCATCCCTCCATAATGAGTGAGATACTGAGCTCAGAGAAAGGCAGAGGTGTTAGTATAGTGCTATGCATAGCTTGGGGTAAGTTTTTCCAGAAAAGGAAAAAAGAAGAAAAACAGAAGGAAAAAGCATTGTATGAAGGTGTTTTGTGGAATTTTAGGGTGTTTTATAATCACTGTTATGATTTATTTGTATAACGTTTTTTTTTACCAAACCACTACTCTGTTTTATCTAAGCATTCCTTCAATGTATAGCAGGTACATTTTAGCTGCCTTTTTAAATAAGTGTATCTCTGTAATTTCTTTAATCTCCTTTGTTAATTTATTGTAAAGTTTTTTCCTTGGTAGAAAACGCAGTTTTGAGTTGTATGTTTATTTTTCTTGGTAAATGTAAGTTGAGTCTAGCACTTGTTCCATAGTCATAGACAGAGCTGTTTGTGCAGTAATTACAAACGTTATTTTTGATGCGTACAACAGACTGATAAATGTATTCACATGGAGCAGTTAAAATCCAAAGAGTTATGAACAGATCTTTACAATTAGCTTGATTACTATTATTATTTATTATTCTCATGGCTCTTTTCTAGGGTTTGAAAATTGTGTTCATACTTTGTGCATTAGTTTCCCAAAAAAGAATGCCAAAGCTAAGAATTGAGTGTGGGCAGAGGTCATTGTTGGCAACCGGAATAAAATAATAATTGGATCCTTTTACCAAACTCCCTGTCCAGATGATACTGTTGCTGAAGGGTTAAAAGAAAACTTGAGTTTGATTTCAAACATGTACCTGACTCATACCAAAATAGTTGGTGGTGACTTTAATTTACCCTCGATATGTTGGCGAAAATACATGTTTAATTCCAGAGGTACGCAAAAAACATCATCTGAAATGGTGCTAAACACATTCTCCGAAAATTATTTTGAACAGTTAGTTCATGAGACCACGTGAATAGCAAACGGTTGTGAAAACACATTTGACCACTTAGCAACAAATAATCCTGAGTTAATAACCAGCATCAAAACCGATATAGGGTTTAGTGAACACAGGGTTGTCATAGCGAGATAGAATATTATAATCACCAAATCCTCCAGAAATAAGCGAAAAATATACCTATTCAAAAAAGCAGAAAAAAATTAACTTAACGCCTTCCTGAGAGATAGTCTCCATTCATTCCAAATTAATAATATAAGTGTAGACCAGATGTGGCTTCAATTCAAAGAAATAATATCGACAGCAATTGAGAGAGTTATACCAAATAAACTAACAAACGACGGAGCTGATAGTCCGTGGTAAACAAAATGGGTTACAACACTGTTGCAGAAACAACGAAACAAACACGCCAAAATTAAACAAAATCAAAATCCCCAATTTGGCAATCATTTACAGAGGCTCGAAATTTAGCGCGGACTTCAATGCGAGATGCCTATAACAGTTTCCACAACGAAAATTTGTTTGAAACCTGGCAGAAAATCCAAAGAGATTCTGGTCATATGTGAAGTACATTAGCAGTAAGAAACAATCAATGCCTTCTCTTACTGATAGCAATGGAGATACTATCGAAGACAGTGCTGCCAAACCAGAGTTACTAAACACAGCCTTCCGAAATGCCTTCACAAAAGAAGACAAAGTAAATATTCCAGAATACGAATCGAGAACAGCTGCCAACTTGAATAACGTAGAAGTAAATATCCTCAGAGCAGTGAAGCAACTTAAATCACTTAAGAAAAGCAAGTCTTCGGGTCCAGACTGTATACAAATTACGTTCCTTTCGGAGTATGCTGATGCATCAGCTCCATACTTAACAATCATATACAACCGTTCGCTCAACGAAAGATCAGTACCCAAAGACTGGAAAGTTGCACAGGTCACACCAATATTCAAGAAATGTAGTAGGAATAATCCACTAAATTACAGGTCCATATCGTTAAAGTCGATATACAGCAAGAGTCTAGAACATATATTGTGTTTGAACATTATGAATTACCTCGAAGGAAACGGTCTATTGACACACAGTCAACATGGGTTTAGAAAACATCGTTCTTGTGAAACACAACTATCTCTTTATTCAGGTGAAGTGCTGACTGCTATTGGCAATTATTTCAGATCGATTCCGTATTTCTGGATTTCCAGAAGGCTTTTTACACTGTACCACACAAGAGGCTCTTAGTAAAATTTAATGCTTAGGGAATATCGTCTCAGTTGTGTGGCTGGATTTTCGATTTCCTGTCAGAGAGGTCACAGTTCGTAGAAATTGATGGAAAGTCATCGAGCAAAACACAAATCATTTCAGGCGTTCCCCTAGGTGGTGTTATAGGCACTTTGCTGTTCCATATCTATATAAACGATTTGGGAGACAATCTGAGCAGCCGTCTTCGGTTGTTTGCAGATGACGATGTCGTTTATCGACTAATAAAGTCATCAGAAGATCAAAACAAACTGCAAAACGATTTATAAGAAATATTTGAATGGTGCGAAAAGTGGCAGTTGACCCTAAATAACGAAAAGTGTGAGGTCATCCACATGACTGCAAAAAGGAACTCGGTAAACTTTGGTTACACAATAAATCAGTCTAATCTAAAAGCCATAAATTCAACTAAATACCTATGTATTATAATTACAAGCAACTGAAATTGGGAAGAACACATAGAAAAGGTTGCGGGGAATTCTAACCAAAGACTGCGTTTTATTGGTAGGACACTTAGAAAATGTAACAGACCTACTAAGGAGACTGCCTACACTACACTTGTCCGTCCTCTTTTAGAATACTGCTGTGCAGTGTGGGATCCTTACCAGGTAGGACTGATGTAGTACATTGAAAAAGTATAACACGTTTAGTATTATCTCGAAATATGGGAGAGAGTGTCACAGAAATGATACAGGATTTGGGCTTGAAATCATTAAAAGAATGGCCTTTTTCTCTGTGTCGGAATCTTCTCACTAAATTCCAACCACCAACTTTCTACTCGAAGTGCGAAAATATTTTGTTGACATCTACCTACATAGGGCGGAACGATCACCACGATAAAATATGCGAAATCAGAGCTTTTATGGAAAGATATAGGTGTTCATTCTTTCCACATGCTATACGAGATTTTAATGATAGAGATTTGTGAAGGTGGTTCAATGAGCTCTCTGCCAGGCACTTAAATGTGATTTGTAGAGTATCCATGTAGATGTAGATTGGCCCTAACAAGCAGAGCTATGCATTGCGCCACATTCCCCACCGAGTCAGGCTGTGCCGACTAGTCCATCCCGTTGCCCACACCGCAGGTAGCCTAGCTTAAGTGTACCAACAGCGGAGTTCATTAGGCCGGTTCATTGGCTACCCAGCCAAGCCCAGGTGTCAACAAGGCTGTGTGCAACTGGGAAACAAGCAGCGCTGGGAAGGTGGGATTGACTGGCTACACATGTGTAAAATGCAGAATCTCTTTCTGAATCATCTGCACTCCTTTGAGACTCCTGAAGGTTTGATATGCTAGGAACAACTATGTTCCTGGTGTTTTACGAGATTGGAGTAATAGAGAATTGTGAAGGTGGTTCGATGAACCCTCTGCCAGGCACTTAAATGTGATTTGCAGAGTATCCATGTATATGCAGATGTAGATGTAAGAATTGAGTGTACGTATGAATAGTATGTAACTAAAAGTCACTGCATGTTACG
This sequence comes from Schistocerca gregaria, assembly GCF_023897955.1. Lineage (NCBI taxonomy): Eukaryota > Metazoa > Arthropoda > Insecta > Orthoptera > Acrididae > Schistocerca > Schistocerca gregaria. Next base: position 329,695,323 of record NC_064923.1, read on the forward strand.
CTCTGATGATAGGATTCTAATGACATAACATGCTGATGACATTATGTTTGCAAGTATCTTTGTGTGTTCACACTACTTCAACTGAGAATCAATATTCATTCCTAGAAATTCTGCATTTGTTACACAGTCTATAGAACTGCCATCTACATTTAATTTAACATTGTCATTTCCCCTCTTCAAACTGAAATTCATGGAATTAGTTTTCTTATGTTCAATATCACTTTATTGCTTACTGACCAATCGCAAACACCTTGAGAATTTCATTTGATTTCTCTGCAAGGAGTTCTCTTCTTTTCTCATCTGTGACGAGAATTTTTTCGACATGAGTCACACTACTGGGAAAGTCATTGACTTATATCAGGAATAGTATTGGTCCTAATAGGCTACCTTGCGGAACCCCTATATTAATGTATTTTGGTTCTGATGAGTGTTTTATTGAATGTTTAGATCTCTTTAAAGTTTGTGTTATCTCTGCTCTTTGTACTCTATTGGCTAGCTATGATCGAAACTAGTCATTAGCTACCACTCTTATTCCTTATGCTTCTGATTTATTTAATAGAATCTTGTGGTCAGCTGTATCGAAGGCCTTAAAAAGGTCTAAAAATATGTCTGTGATACACTCATCTTTGCCAAGAGCATCAAGTACAACTTTTGTGAATTCTACTATGGGTGACTCCATATTTTTGTCACTTCAGAAACCAAACTGTGATTCGCTTAAAATATAGTATTTATTCAGCTAATTCATTAATCTGTCTTTCATAATTGCTTCTATTATTTTTGAGAACTGTAACAGCAGGGAAATGGACTGGTAATTTTCTGTCTTTTGCATTACCTTTCTTAAGCAAAGGTACAACTCTTGCCTGTTTTAACTGCTCTGGAAATGTCCCTGATGTGAAGGATTCATTTATTATTTGTGTATTATATTTGTTAAGGGGACTTATATAATCTCTATGCACTGTTTCAGTACACACATTGGTACTTCATCTAACTTTTTATTTTTTAGTTTTTGAACAGTTTTATTGACTTCATTCTCTGTGGTTGGAAGTACCATCATTAAATTTAGTGCAACATTATTTATAGGTGTTATATTTGTTTTGAGGAATTCTAGTTGTAACTTCTCTGCAATACTTCAAAAATGCTCGTTTATATAGTTTGCTATGTTTTGTTGATCATTTATTACCTTATCCCCTTTCTTAACGGTATGTTATTCTGCATTTGTTTGCCTCTCCCCATTTCCTTTTTTATAACACCCTAGACTGCTTCGCTTTTATTCTCTGCATTATATATTATTTTGTCATTAAATGACTTTTCTGCAGCAATCAGCACCTTCCTATAGATCTTTTTGCATCTATGATAGAAATTTAAGAATTCTGGGTAATTGCAACTCTTTTTCATGGAATTTAGGTATTTAAGTGTTTGGGAGGACTTACTAATACCTACTATTATCCATCTGTCTTTGTGAGATGTTGATACAGACATACGTACTTTTGGAAATGCCTTTTCAAAGTTCAGTTTAAACAATTTGGAGAATTTAGAGAATTTCATATTCACGTTCGTTTCCTTATACACTTCATTCCAGCTTTTTTTTTTTGCTTGTTCAATTGAAAAATCTTTTGTTGTGATTTCTGATCGATGTCATTTGTAGACTTGTAATTGAGGAAATGATTCGATGCCTGATTTTACTGTGGTTATTTGACAGAAATGCTTTGATAGTACAAGATCTTTTAAAGCAACATCACATTTTTCCCTGTCCATATCTGTGGGCACATGATCAATTGCTGATTCAGTCATTGTAGTAACCCTTGTTGCACTATTGGCCAATAGGGTCATGCCAAAACTTTGAAGGATATTTATGAGAGTGCTGCCGGAGTCATTTATGATGTTAGTGTTGACGTTAATGCCCCCACGCAGAATTATGTTGAGCTTAGTACTTGAAACTTTATCTATAATTTGTGTTGATTTACTGAAAAAGTGTCCACACTAGCACTGGGAGACCTAGACATACACAAAATGATTAATTTCTTGGAGATATCAAGCTCTGCTACTTCAATAGCTGATATTTCAAAGTGCTTGTCTTCACTTACTGTACTGAGATCATGTCTTGATTCGAGCTGTGTTCCTTTTCTGATATAAATGCATGATCCTCCACCTCTTGAAGCAGTTATGCAGTATGAGTTTGTCCTTCCATACAATGATAATAGTACATATTGGATTTCTGTGTCTCTACGCCAGTGCTCAGTAATTCAAACCACCATGCAGTTCAAAGATTGGAGCTCAACTTCTAGTAGTTGTATTTTATTTTTTATTGATTGCATTTTTTGATGGAGGATTGTTAAGTCTGTGAAATGCCTCATGTTTTCTTTCCAATGGTTTGTTTTTCTTTGTGACATCTGCTATGTGTGATATTTGGAGTGTTAAAATCTGGCTTGTGAGTGATTATTTCAGTATTTTTTTAAACTGCTGGAGCTACTCTTTAGGCAGGGGAACCTATTGTTTGGATTTATCCTAAAAAAGACTTACTTTTCCTACCCATGATAACAGGTATTGGACCATATGTGGCCCGGAATCCACCCCATATAGTTCTATGAATCAGCTGTACCAATCTTCCCTTCCCAGTCCTGTTTAGGTGCAGGCCATGCCTAGTGAAACCCTGTTGATAGTCCCAACGGGCACCAGAGAAACATGAGCCAAATTGGCTGCCCTCAGAGTCATCCCTAACCCCACACTGGTTCGCCTCACGACACCAACAAGAAGTAGTCAATCATGACTCCAGAACAGCTCAACAAAGTGTTGATGGTGTACCTATGTCATAGCCCCATCCCTGTCCAAGTTGATTCCTGCCCAACCACTATCACTACATGGTCCTCTTTTGCAAAGATGACATAAAGATCCTAAGTCCTCTTCATATGACTTATCTCAGCAATTGGCTTGAAGATACTGGTGGCCTGTTACACAGCCCCTAAACATTCCTTTAACTGAGGGCTTACACATCGCCCATCGCTACTACCTAACAGCAACACTTTCTTGTTCCTAACACTTTGTACATTCCTAGGCTTCTTGGCCTCGGTTTAAGTGTGCTGCACATTTCCTGCTTCTCGTTTTACCTGAGGCTCTTTTCTGCTTAACTCTGGCAGTGGTAGATAGCTGTTTTTTGTGTTGATGATAAAACTGTCAGATCGCGTTCTCTTTCTTCCTATCCTCCTACCAGCTGCCAGTTCCCAACCACCCTCCTCCTCCCTATCTCTCTTGATCCTTATCATTTCCTTCCTTACATCCTCCAATTGTGCCTGAAGAGCACGGATTTTCATTTCTTGTTCCCCAATCAAAATGTTCCTATTGCATACTCTGCAGTTCCAGGAGCGAGCCTCTTCTGTTCTCTCAACACTCTCCGCACTGCATTCCCCCCCCCTCCCGTCCCCCCCCTCCCCGTGAAATTGCAACTAATCCCTCTATTCACTACCCTATAACAACTCCCACATTTCACACTCAAGGTGAGTTTCTAAAGAATAATTAAGTTTAAAGAATGTTTTAAATTTGACAAGGCTCGAGACTGGCTGTATGTGCGGTTGTTGATGCTTTTGCACTGATTTAGAGACACAATGACAGAAGAATGATTTCGTAACTACTTTGCTTTTAGAGAATTTACGTTATGAAGCGTGTTTGGTCAGGGTTTTGAACGTTTATAACTCGGAAAATTTAGGCCTAGATCGCATCTATCGAACTGAGTTCTTTTAGTGGACAAAGAAAATACCTGTGATCTCACTATCTTCTTGAGTCTACATGTTTACTGTTTCTGTTAATACGTATCAATAAAGCAAACGATGAATTAGACTAATTTGGGATCGCTCTGTCGGATGAGCACATAAAATTCCACTTAAAAATAATTTTGCTCGTAATTTGAAACAAACCGGTGCTTTCCGTTGTCACAGGGGGTTGTATGGACGATGTGATGAGCATTAATTGGTTAGGCTATCTCGAGCTACACATTGTTGTTGTGTTGTTGTTGTCTTCAGTCGTGAGACTGGTTCGATGCAGCTCTCCTTGCTACTCTATCCTGTGCAAGCTTCTTCATCTCCCAATACCTACTGCAGCCTACATCCTTCTGAGTCTGCTTAGTGTATTCATCTCTTGGTCTCCCTCTACAATTTTTACCCTCCACGCTGCCCTCCAATGCTAAATTTGTGATCCCTTGATGCCTCAGAACATGTCCTACCAACCGGTCCCTTCTTCTTGTCAAGTTGTGCCACAAACCTCTCTTCTCCCCAATTCTATTCAATACCTCCTCATTAGTTATGTGATCTACCCATTTAATCTTCTGCATTCTTCTGTAGCACCACATTTCGAAAGCTTATATTCTCTTCTTGTCCAAACTATCTATTGTCCACGTTTCACTTCTATACATGGCTACACTCCATACAACTACTTTCAGAAACAGCTTCCTGACACTTAAATCTATACTCGATGTTAACAATTTCTCTTCTTCAGAAACGCTTCCCTTGCCATTGCCAGTCTACATTATATATCCTCTCTACTTCGACCATCATCAGTTATTTTGCTCCCCAAATAGCAAAACTCCTTTACTACTTTTAGTGTCTCATTTCCTAATCTAATTCCCTCAGCATCCCCCGACTTAATTCGACTACATGCCAATATTCTCGTTTTGCTTTTGTTGATGTTCATCTTCTATCCTCCTTTCAAGACACTGTCCATCCCGTTCAACTGCTCTTCCAAGTCCTTTGCTGTCTCTGACAGAATTATAATGTCATCGGCGAACCTCAACGTTTTTATTTCTGCTCCATGGACTTTAATGCCTACTCCGAATTTTTCCTTTGTTTCCTTTACTGCTTGCTCAATATACAGATTGAATAACATCTGGTTTCTGTACAAATTGTAAATAGCCTTTCGCTCCCTGTATTTTACCCCCACCACCTTTAGAATTTGAAAGACAGTATTTCAGTCAACATTGTCAAAAACTTTCTCTAAGTCTACAAATGCTAGAAATGTAGGTTTGCCTTTCCTTAATCTTTCTTCTAAGATTACACGTTACAAAAACGAAATTGCAAATATCTGCCGAAACACCAGAGAAAAGCTTCTGAAGGCTCGTAGCAGAGACACCAGGTATAGCTTCACATGCATCGTCTATTATTTCACTCTATGCTTGTCTTAACATTCTTGTCATGAATTTTATATCGTAATTTTTTCCTGTTTGCCAGAATCGCAATTTCACTATCAATCGCTCATACTTGTATTCTCCTATATTACACGAGGAGCGGAAATAGGTACTTATGCGTCCCCACATCCATTCGCAAATAATTTCACCAGCTGTCAGGTTCCCCATTTACATAACTCGTAAAGCAGATTCAACATATGGAAATTACCATCGCTAAAGGAGCCATTGTCTAGGCTATTTAGATCGTTCTTTGCACTTCTGATACTTTGTTATCATTTTCTAAGGCTAGTAGAGAATGTAGATCATGGTCGAATTTCCTGCGTTATTGTTTCATTAACTGCAATATCCTTTGAGATAGGGTAACTGCTTGCCTCTGACAGTTCTTTCCTAGACCGACAGGTGGCACAACAGAAGTGGCATGTGGACATGTGCCCATGGAAATGGGTTTGCAACCTTGTTGCTGATGTCCTATCTTAGTGACCTTGTTGACAATATCAATAGCGATCTCACACTTGTTGTGTATGATGCTGTTATCTGTAACAAAGTCTTCCCTGAAACAACCTGCATAAATGTGCAGTCAGATCTTAATAAGATTTCAAAGTGGTGAAAATAGTGGCATTTGCTTTAAATGTTAGTAAGTATAAGATTGTGCCCTTCACAAAACGAAAAAACGTAGTATCCTATAACTATAATAAGTATGAGTCACGTCTGGAATCAGTCAACTAATACAAATATTTGGGTGTAGCACTTCGTAGATATAAGAAATGGTATGGTTACCTAGGTACAGTTGTGTTTAAAACAGCTTGAAGACTTCGGTTTGTTGGTACAATATTGGGGAAATGCAATAAGTCTACAAGTACAAAAGAGACTACTTAAAGATCATGCACATTTAGAGTTAGCTGCCATTCTTTATACCAATCACAAATCCTGTCCAAGTCATCTTGTATCCTCCTACAGTCACTCAACGACGACACCTTCCCGTACACCACAGCATCATCAGCAAACAGCCGCATATTGCTATCCACCCCATTCAAAAGACCATTTATGTACATACAGCGCACCTACCGCACTTCCCTGGGGCACTCCAGACGATACCCTCACCTCCGATGAACACTCACCATCGAGGACAACGTACTGGGTTCTATTACTTAAGAAGTCTTCGAGCCAGTCACATATTTGGGAACCAATCCCATATGGTCGTACCTTAGTTAGGAGTCTGCAGTGGGGCACCGAGTCAAACACTTTCCAGAAGTCTAGAAATATGGCATCCGTCTGATACCCTTCATCCATGGTTCGCGAGATATCATGTGATAAAAGGGCGAGTTGCGTTTCGCAGGAGAGATGCTTTCTAAAGCCGTGCTGATGCCTGGACAGCAACTTCTCTGTCTCAAAGAAATTCATTTTATCGAACTGAGAATTTGTTCTAGAATCCTGCAACAAACCGATGTTAAGGATATTGGTCTGTAATTGTGATGATCCATCCTTCTACCCTTCTTACATACAGGCGTCACCTGCGCTTTTTTCCAGTCGCTCGGGACTTTACGTTGGGCAAGATATTCGCGATAAATGCAAGCTAAGTAAGGAGCCAATGCAGTAGAATACTCTCTGTAAAACCGATTTGGAATACCATCAGGACCTGGCGATTTATTTATTTTCAACCCATTCAGCTGCTTCACAACCCCAGGGATGTCTATCACTATGTCCTCCATACGGAAATCTGTACAAGATGCAAACGGCGGTATGTTTGTACGATCATTTCTCGAATGCTAAATCTATAATTTCAGCTTTCGTTTTTCTGTCTTCCGTTCCCAGGCCAGACTGACCAGTGAGTGACTGGATGGAAGCCTTCGACCCGCTTACCGATTTTACGTAAGACCAGAATTTCCTTGGGTTCTCAGCAAGATCTTTTGCTAAGGTATGACGGTGGTAGTGGTTGTATGATTCGCGCATCGCTCTTTTTACAACAGCACGACTCTCTACTAATTTTTGCCTGTCCTCATTCTCCCGATCTTTCTTGTACCATGAGTGCAACTGACTTTGCTTCCTGAGCATTCTCCGAATTGCGCTTTTAAACCACGGTGGATCTTTTCCGCCCGTAACCCACTTTTTCGGCACATACTTGTCGAGTGCGTGATTTACAATGTGTTTAAAATTTGCCCATAATTCATCCATGTCGATCGTACCGGAAGTAAATGAAGTCGATTCATTTACTAAGTGGGATGCTAGCAACTGCTTATCTGCTCTTTCTAGTAAGAATACTCTCGTAGCCTTCTTGACCGACTTTTTAACTTTCGTAACCGTAGTCGTAATGACAACATCATGATCACTAATCCCTGTCTCAACACTGACACTGTCGATGAGGTCTGATCTGTTCGTGGCTACCAGATCTAAAATATTTCCATTACACGTTGGCTGTCGATTTAGCTGCTAAAGACAGTTTTCGGATAATGTGTTCAAAAGTAATTCACACGACGGCTTGTCTGTTCCACCTGTAATGAATCCATAGACATCGCAGTCTATACTAGGTAGGTTGAAGTCGCCTCCGACTAATATAGCATGATCCAGGTACTTCTGTGATATAGAGTGTAAACTCCCTTTGAATGATTCTAGAACTATCACGGTGGAACCTGGTGACCGGTAATAACACCCAACAATTAACTTTATTTCCCCTAGCCCTGTTAAACGTGTCCAGATAACTTCACAATCACACTCTACGTCGACCTCAGTAGGCACAATATTCTTGTCAACTGCAATGAAGACACCACCTCCTACGGTGTCTAATCTGTCTTGCTGATACACGTTCCAACCCCCACTAAATATTTCAGAACTTCCTATCCCAGGGTTCAGCCAGGTCTCAGTGCCAAGAATAATTTGCGCGCCACACGCTTCCTGGAGGGCAGAAAATTCAGGAACTTTATTCCAAACACACTGAAAATTTACTGCTAATATCTTGATAGCTGAAGTATCTTTACACTGAGCGCATCCTGATTTCCCTTCCTGCACATCGACTGGTGAGTGTTCAACAGGACACCTCGCACTACTGCCTAGCATAATAAAACCCATGTGCATGCCACAAGTACTCTGCTACCCGAGTAGCCACTTCATTTGTGTAGTGCACCCCTGACCTATCTAGGGGCGTCCTACAATTCCCCACCCAATAGCGCAAGTCTAGAAATCTGCAGCCAAGCCCATCATAAAGTCGACGAAGCCACTAGTTGAGACCCTCCACTCAGCTCCAAACCAAACGACCCCGATCCACTCTGGGAACGATGCTGCAAATAGAGGCCAGCGGTCATCACCAAATCCGCCACCCGCCTGTACGAACTAAGGATCGCCTCAGAACCCAAACGACACGCATCATTGGTGCCAATGTGAGCAACTACTTGCAGACGACTGCACCCCGTACGCTCGATAGCAGCAGGCAAGGCTGCCTCCACATCTTGGATGAGGCTTCCCGGCAGACAAACCAAGCGCACATTGGAATTCTTTCCAGCCCTGTATGCTATTTCCCTAAGGGGCTTCATCACTCGCCTAACATTGGAGCTCCCAATAACCAGCAAGCTTTTGCCCCCGTGTGCCTGCTCAGGCCCTGCTGAAGGAGTGGCCACCTGCCCACTGACAGGATGAACGGGCGAGGACAGCCGGCCAGCCTCCACATTGACCCTCCGCCTCGAGTGACTCGAACGCGTTGCAGTCCGCCACTCACCCTGAGGTAAGGGTATCCCCAACGCGCCAGGTCGCTAGAAGTGCCTTGGCGGCTGAGTCAGCGGATGCAGCAAGCGACACCCGGGGTGTCTCAAGCGACGCGCCAGACCCTCTGCCGTCGCTGCACCTCGAGCAGCAGCCTGAAAGCGGCTGACCGTGGCCAACAGCACGCTCAGCTGCTCGCGAACCGCGGCCAGTTCCTCCTGCGCCCACACACAGCAGGCACACACCCTATCCATCCTACTGCTAATATCTGGGTGAACAGAGTTGCGACAAATAAAACAGCAATATGCGACTGCACAGTTGCTTCACCAGCGCCAGATTGTGCTGCGATATATGAACAATTACTTACGAACTAAGCAATCAAATGACCACGATTACGCCACTATACAGATATTACAATGCGATCCTACCCCTGTCTTAGTACAAATGACAACCACCTATGCGATGTTACACTCTACCATTATTAAAATTTGATACTACCCCTTGCTAATTCGAAAATACGCAAAGATCCAAAAAAAATTCACAATGCAAGCTTACAAACACGCAAAGTAATTTGAATTAAACCTGCGGAGCTAATACGAAAAACTGAATATACTACTTGTTTCTGCTACTGCTGCTCGCACATGTCACTCTGCAAGCACAGATGAAACTGCACTGGCCTCCGTCTGCTGCTAACTGACTCTACAAAATAAACAGAAAGCACTGGCTGACCAAAACAAACAACTGCCTAACGACTCCGCGAATTTATACTTTGCAGCTATCAATAAGCAATATAACTCCTCTCGAATACGATAATACGAAGGATTTTATGTAATTAAATACGCAAGCGCACAAACACTCGGACAGAAATTAAGAATCAAACTACAAAACAAATATGAAAGCTAAATATGCGAGTCCCTACTGCACTGCTGCTGCGCTACTTCTGCAGTGATACTTGAGCGCACGCACACAGTAAACGGGTGTGAAAACACGCTTGACCTCTTGGCAACAAATAATCCTGAGTTAACAACGAGTATCAAAACCGATTCAGGGATTAGTGAACCCAGGATTGTCGTAGCGAGATTGAATATTGTAATCCCCAAATCCTCAAAAAATAAGCGAATAATATACCTATCCAAAAAGCAGATAAAAATTCAATTGAATCCTTCCTGAAAGACAATCTCCACTCATACCAAAATAATGGTATAAGTGTAGACCAGATGTGCCTTAAATTCAAAGAAATAGTGTCAGCAGCAATTGAGTGAGTTATACCAAATAAATTAACAAACGACGGAGCTGATCCTCCTTGGTACACAAAACGGGTTAGAACACTGTTGCAGAAACAACGAAACAAAATTGCCAAATTTTAACAGACGCAAAATCCCCAGTTCGGAAATCTTCTACAGTAGATTCGAAATTTAGCTCGAACTTCATGGGAAATGACTATAACAATTTCCACAACGAAAACTGGCAGAAAATCCAAAGAGATTCTGGTCGTATGTGAAGTACGTTAGCGGCAAGAAACAATCAATGCCTTCTCTCGCCGATAGCAATGGAGATACTATCGAAGACAGTGCTGCCAAAGCAGAGTTACTAAACACAGCCTTCCGAAATGCCTTCGCAAAAGAAGACGAAGTAAATATTCCAGAATTCGAATCGAAAAGAGCTGCCAACTTGAGTAACGTAGCAGTAAATATCCTCGGAGTAGTGAAGCAACTTAAATCACTTAAGAAAAGCAAGTCTTCTGGTCCAGACTGTATACCAGTTAGGTTCCTTTCGGAGTATTCTGATGCATTAGCTCCATACTTAACAATCATATTCAACTGTTAGAACGACGAAAGATCAGTACCCAAAGACTGGAAAGTTGCACAGGTCACACCAATATTCAAGAAAGGTAGTAGGAGTAACCCACTAAATTACAGGCGCACATCGTTAACGTCGATATGCAACAGGAGTCTAGAACATATATTGTGTTCAATATCATGAATTACCTCGAAGAAAACGGTCTATTGATACACAGTCAACATGGGTTTAGAAAACATTGTTCCTGTGAAACACAGCTAGCTCTTTATCCACTTGAAGTGTTGAGTGCTATTGACAAGGGATTTCAAATCGATTCCATATTTCTGGATTTCCAGAAGGCTTTTTACACTGTACCACACAAGCGGCTCGTAGTAAAATTTAATGCTTATGGAATATAGTCTCAGTTGTGTGACTGGATTTTCGATTTCCTGTCAGAGAGGTCACAGTTCGTAGAAATTGATGGAAAGTCATCGCGTAAAACACAAGTGATTTCAGGCGTTCCACAAGGTAGTATTAAAGGCCCTTTGCTGTTCCTTATCTATATAAACGATTTGGGAGACAATCTAAGCAGCCGTCTTCGGTTGTTTGCAGATGAAGCTGTCGTTTATCGACTAATAAAGTCATCAGAAGATCAAAACAAACTGCAAAACGATTTATAAGAAATATCTGAATGGTGCGAAAAGTGGCAGTTGACCCTAAATAACAAAAAGTGTGAGGTCATCCACATGAGTGCGAAGAGGAACTGGGTAAACTTCGGTTACACGATAAATCTATCTAATCTAAAAGCCGTAATTTCAACTAAATACCTAGGCATTACTATTACGAACAACTTACATTGGAAGGAACACACAGAAAATGTTGTGAGGAAGGCTAACCAAAGACTGCGTTTTATTGGTAGGTCACTTAGAAAATGTAACAGACCTACTAAGGAGACAGCCTCAATTGCGCTTGTCCTTCCTCTTCTGGAATACTGCTGCACAGTGTGGGATTCTTACCAGATAGGACTGATGGAGTACATGGAAAAAGTTCCAAGAAAGGAAGCACGTTTAGTATTATCGCGAAATATGGGAGAGAGAGTCACAGAAATGATACAGGATTTGGGTTGAAAATCTTTAAAAGAAAGGCCTTTTTGTTGTGTCGGAATCTTCTCACGAAATTCCAATCACCAACTGTCTCCTCGAAATGCGAAAATAATTTGTTGACACCGACCTACATATATCACCACTATAAAATAAGCGAATCAGAGCTTGTACAGAAATATGTAGGTGTTTATTCTTTCCACATGCTATACGAGATTTTACGAGTAATAACAGAGAATTGTGAAGATGGTTCGATGAACTCTCTGCCAGACACTAAAATGTGATTTGCGGAGTATCCATGTAGATGTAGATGTACATTGGCCCTAACAAGCAGAGTTGTGCACTGCGTCACATTTACCTGCCGAGCCAGGCTGCGGCCGACCAGTCCATCCCGTTGCACGCACCGCAAGTAGTCTAGCTTAAGTGTACCAGCAGCGGAGTGCACTAGGCCGGTTCATTGGCTACCCAGCCAAACCCAGGTGTCAACAAGGCTGTGTGTAACTGGGAAACAGGCAGCGCTGGGAAGGTGGGATTGACTGGCTACACATGTGTGGAATGCGGGATTGCTTTCTGAATCATCTGCACTCCTTTGAGTCTCCTGAAGGTTTGGTATGCTGGAAACATGGCGTTCTCGGTCCTTACAAAGAAAAATGGCACCCAATGTAAAATGATGGATACAACACAAAGACTGTACTTACTGTAACATGGAGGTAACTGAATACAAAGCAAATAGTTTAAAATCCCAGTGCTTTCATAAAGCATTGAATTTCACCAATACCACCTGGGAAGGACTGATCAAGCTTTCACACAATGACTGGGTGTAGTATGCAATATTAAAGTATTTTACTCTTTTTCATTAATGTAAATGTTTTTGGTATGGAACTGACTGGCTCAACACTTCTTTGGAATTCTTTTAGGGGGACCTGCCTACTCTGTATGTGACATAACATTGAAATCAGGAGCCACAGAAGGTAAAGACAGTTTGAAATTACTTATACTATGAAGTTTGTTTCCAGATTTATTGTTTATATATGTATTACTCGGAAAGGCCTTTTTGCACTGATATGTGGGTGAGACAGTTCATAAACTTGGTACAGATTTATTTGATAGCATTTAAAACTCTGTCATTAAGTTTAACCAGGGACTTACCGGTATCCAGTAACTTACTCACTGGAAATTCCCAGCAGCTGCTCATTTCAATTTACACTTCATGCGGATTCTAAAATTATTGTCTTTTCCAAGGGACTGCAAACACAGTTGTTATTGCTAGATAGAGCAGGAAAAAGATGTTTGAAAATTACTCAAATCCATTCAAACGTTTCTTAGTTTTATTCTTGATATTTTCATCTGAAGTAAAATGAATTTCTACTAGGAAATCGTGAAGGGTATCAAAGCACTCTGTTTAATTGGAATTTCGACAGATTTCCCAAACTGCAAGGCTTTTAATTCATGGTTCATATGGTCTTGCACATTACACAGGTTGGTATCTGGTCTGTGAAGTAGTAAATTTCAACTGTTGATTTTTTAACAAAATTTATGTGAAATAAGCTACAGTTGGAAGCTAGACTTCGGCTAGGCAAAGGTGTCTCTGGTAAGAAAGAATATATACATCATACAGTATGAGAAAATCTGTGTTGAGATATAACCATCTAACATCCATGTTAGTTAATAAAAACTTTTTAATGCTTATGCCAGTATTACAAAAATTTACTACTTAGTAGGACCATTAATAAAATTGACTATTTTCACTGTATCATAAGGTACAGAGGTTTCTGACATGTACCTATCAATTAGTTGATATAATAATTACAAGTAACAGTGGAGATTTGAGTACCCATCTTGTTACTGATATTACAGCCATCAGTTATTTTAATATAATACTGGAGGTAAAGTGTTATGTCAGTTAATAGTGTGCAAAGTAAAAATACACTTGCAGATGGGCCACAGAGATTTAGTTTCATGCCCGCAACAGTATGGTGCTTAGCGGGCGAGTGACTTGATGAACAGGTGAGCTGCCTGGGCGCCCAGGTGGATTCGAGTTCTGGCGGGGCACCTCATGGCTGGGTGGGCCTCAGTGCAGCTCGTCGCCTGCTGGCTGGGCAGCATGAGTCAGGCTCCCCCAACAGTCAAGGCTATGGTCCCTGTGGGCCACACAGGTTCGGTTCACACCTCTGTTAACAAGTCTGACCCATAGCTTACCAAGTTTACAAATGAAGGGCTGTATAAGGAAAAAGTTGACACTGTTGTTATATTACATTAAACACACAAAAGTAAAGGGGCAGCAAAAAGTTATATATTTTATTGATCGTATTCACAGACTAAATCCTTCAGTTTTCAGTCCAGACACGTACAAGTGATTTATATTTAACTCTATATATGTATACCACAAGTCATGAACACTTACTGCTGTTGAGAGGCTGTGCTATCAGATGTTGAGGGACTGTGCTATGAGATGTTTCTCTGAAATGTTATAAAGCGTGCAAACACGAAAATATATTAGCTGTTACTACCAAAATTTTCCCTTCGTAATCTTTATGTTTAAATGAATGAAAAAGACACTTCATGAAACCTCAAACAAAAACCCAGAAAAAAGTAATTAAAGGCTTTCCTTCATATTTCAAACAATAAAGATTTTTACATATTTGTGTCAACAAAAGTAAGTACCAATATTTCATTCCTTATGGGAGACCTTGAAAAACAACAGAGATGAACAGCTTTCCAATAATATCACCAATACACACTAGTAAATTACAGGTGAAATTTTGTGGAACCTTTTATTGTAGATGAGACGTATTTATACTAATCTGTGTTAGTGAAGAAAATCTGCAACAAACATTATCCATTCGTGGGTTGACATAATCATTTCACTTTGTAACCAGCCCTTTGTTAGTTATAAGCTGGACTAGAATCTACAATTTTTATTTTTCTTGAATAGAATATTTAATGTTGATTGTATCTGGTTCCTAGCAAGAGGAAAATGGGTAGTTATTTGACTGAAGAGAGCTGAGATAGAAATCGGCATAATTAATAATTGTTGGCTCATTGCTACAAGGTGATATTCACTATGAGAAGAAATATCAGTATTTCAGTTCCAGTATTTGCTTTGCATTGCAATGATTCTTTAAAAGACATGAGACTTTGTAACATGAATTCAGAATAAATACAGGTTCTTTTGTTGACTATGTGATGTTCATTCAAGGCTGCAGAAATGATGGCCAGTCATCACCTTATTAGTAACATTTAACTTAACATGATTCTTGCCATTAAATGTGGCTGCAATGCAATTTAAAAATTAAAGTTAGAAAAAGGAATGATGATAATATTAATTAGAAACGTAATATTAATTAGGAACAATATACCTTTCAACTAAATATTATTAGTCTAAGTGAACCAAAGAAAAAGCACAAGACCTCCTTGTGCTAGCAGTTCAGACAGAGAAAGCCAATGAAGGGCGATATAGGAAGCTGATCAAGAAACAGCAGTTGTCATTTAAACAAAATCAGAACGAAATTCCTATAACAGATTAAATACATTTTACAAGTAGTTTTTAACTTACCTGAGAATTTGTTATGCTTACAGACCTTTTATGTATTGTGTTGATATAAATAATGAAGTAAATGGCAGTTGAAGAAGGGGATGTTGTCTCACTAATAATAAACCACATATTATATTAGGAAGTACAAAAGTGTGATATTAACTATGTTTCTGAAGTCATAGTTGAAGATCTTCCTTTATCACCTTAACCCAATATTCTGATTGCACTCTTCTTCTGTCACAGCTCACATTAGAGTATGACATCAGAGAGTACTTAGTGAAAGTATGCAAGAAGCGCCTGGCACCAGATCAAATAGATTTAGTCACTTTTCTTAGCTTTAGGTGCTAAACAGTCCGCAAATATTTTTATTATTGTGTACTGTTTCCCTATTTTCTGTAGTGTCAAACAATCGTTATTTCTCTGTTAAAGAATTATAAGCAGCAGCTGCCTTATCACTATTACCACATTCCCTGCTTTTAATTTTGCACAAATATACATGAATCCTATACATTTCGATAAACTCGGCAATGAACTATCTAAAACACTGATGTGTATCTGCCATTTTAAAATTTACTTGGCCCACAAAGATGAGAAACATCTAAGTGAAAAAAAAAAAAAACCGGTGACTCTAAAACACATTTGTGCCAGGCTTGCAGCGATCTCCTATCCATACGCTCCACCTTGTCTGCGAAGATCTGATTTGAAGACACAGACTTGCGCTATTTCGCCCAAACCTCCAATGTTGCACACATCTAATATCTGCACAAATCTCCTGTGTACATACAAGGATCTATCTGTGCAGATTTGATGTGTGCAGGCATATTGTTGCCTATGGATAGGCCTATACATCGACTGTAATTATCCTTGGTCCCATCTTTCCACAAGTATGTGTGACTCCTATACATTTCTATAAATACAGCAATGAACTCCCAAAGTACGGATGTGTATCAAACATTTTAGATTTCACTGTGGGCGCAAAGACGAGAAACACTATATTGAACAAACCATGTATGATGTGTCTGTGCAAATGTTACTTATGAAGGCATTTGCGCAGGAGTGTCGTGGCATGTTAAGGATCTACACTAATCTGAAAATTTTTATTTAGACTATCTACATATAACGCAAAAAATGAATTCATAAGGTGAGTTGGCTCCTTAGGAATGAGCATAGTCAATTTCCATTTCCACTCTTACCCTGTTCGATTTTGCCTCTATCTCCACCTACCTCGTTTTCAACTATACTTTAAATCTTAATTTAGTTTCCTTCTTTGCAGGAAACTGACGCCATCATTGCAGCAAAAAACGACTTGAGAAACACTTATCTCTTGAATTTTTTAAAAACGTATTCTCTGTAATTGAAAATTAGCTAATTCTTCAGTTATGAAGATAGAATTAATCTTTTTTATTTGTTTATGAATAACATCTAACCTATGTGATGTTACTGGTATCTTCTATCTGTGATCACCTGAAACAGATTATCCTCACTATGCACGTTTGAAGATCTAATGGAATGTTTTTAGTCAGTAATGAGTTTTGTACTTCGATCAATCAGCAGAGATCTTCAACTCTATATGTATCATTGAACACATTCAAATTCCTTATTGTTAAAGTTCTGAAAACAGTAAAGTTGTTAGTAGTCTCTGTGACGAATCGTTCATAGAAAAAGAAATAAATCATGGTGTGATGCGGTTGATTGCTAAGGTATTGTCGTTCCACTGCAGTATTTTCCCCTGTTCATGTTAGTTTCTTATATTGTACAGTTTTTGCGATATTTTGTGATTTTCCCATGTTGCAGATTTAAATTGTAATGGTTGCAGTAGGTTAGCACAGTATAGTTCTAGTATCAAGCAGTTAACTAATTCCATTTGGAGTAATGTCAAACATTCTTCTTTAACATGCAATGCTGAAGTGGTTTTGCATGAACCTGATAGTGTTGTGGGGATACGGATACCTGCAACCATTGCTAGCGAACGAGGACTAGAGTATCTGTGACTTCATCAGAGACAGCATTGCATTCTGAGCTGTATCTGTGAATGGACATGCTTCTTGTATAGTGCTTTCCAGTAAATTGTGTTTCTATACTTTCGTTCCCGTCTCATTACTGTTATGTTCCTATCGCCTAGTATAGAATTCTACCAAAGTAGTGACCCTCGGTACAACCATGACTCACATTACGCGAATTTTCATCACAAAGGGCGTATTACTCATTAACAATGCAACCATCTTTTGTTGAATTCTTTGTGAACTCTCTGGATCGTAAACGACCAGAATGGTTACAACTAATGCTGACACCATACGAAACAGAACAGCTAGGAAATTGTTGGCCTTGATGATAGGCTGTTTATGGTATTACAGTACTAGCTCCATATCAGCCAGAAAGTCACAACACCCTCACAGCAGTGTACAGTTTGGCAACTCACCCCAAGTGGCGAAAAGCGCCAAGTGCAGTCGAATTCCACTGATGGTGATTCACTGCCGCTGCACAGAAGCAGACTGCACATGGTACCAACACTACAAAGGCCACGGTAGCTGATTCAAGGTTACTAGTCTGCTGGTATCTCAACTAGTTTGGCAAAGTCGTACAAAAATGCTGCACCCCCACGCTATTTCTCAAACTGCAAGTTTCAGCCTTTGTTGGCATGCCAGCTCTCATGTACACTTCAGGTTGCTACCAACTTTTACAAGTGTCGCAAACACACACTTCCTTGCATGCTCATCGAGGATTATACATCCTCAATCTCAACTCTGGCAGACACTTCCATGTCGACACCTGTTCTGATATCAGCTTCATACCGTGTATGACACTTCGATGTCCAACAGCAATCAGTCACTCCAACTGCATGGAAGCAACAATTCCACAATGAGAGTGTATGGATCCAAGACATGCTGTTTACACATCTCAAGTCAACATCAACTCACATGTACATTCTATGTCACGATGTCATCAAATGTGTGCTGGTCATCGATTTTCTTTGTTATTTCCAATTCTCATCTGACAACACAGCCACTTTGCTCAGACAACATGATATCGGAGAAAGCATCCCAGGCCTTTTCAAACTGAGCATACCTCCACGTCTCGATCCAGCACACTCACTGCCTCGCAACTCGACAACACTTCTGCGCACGCCGAAACACTCTGTCAGTGTGTCATGGTGGCACAGGAACTTCTTGTAATCCATTAGTACTGCGACAACTGCCATGCCAATAACAGTGCACTCTGCACAGAAAGTACTTCCCTACTCCAACAAATCTACAACACTTAAACTGCTCGTTGCATTAGTATGTGAACAACTGTAGTGTCCTTTACTCATGCATCGCACCAACCATCAAGTGGACACACCCATGCACATGCTCACACCATCTGACTGTCACTCACAGTCAATACCGCACAACACAAAGTTTAATACTGCAATATTTGCTTCCCTCATGCCACCTCGCACACTGCCTCTACTTCATTTTCCAAGCCCCTAATCCTCACACTATCAAAACTAGAGCACGCACAGTCCAGCACAGCACTGCATGCCAAATCTTAACAACCAATTGTCCACCAGTACAGCATAAAGAACTTTGACTAGCACCAGCTACGTTGTGCACTGCTAGAGAAGTGATTGATAATATGGTGCAGGCTCACAATGTTTATCTGTTGGCTAGCCCGTGGGTGTTGACTATGAAATTAGTAACAGAAAAAGGCTACACTCTTCATCTCTGTGGTAATTACTGAGCCCTCAACACCCATACAGAGCATGACAGTTATCCAGTACCAAACATACAAGACTCCACTCATGCGCTGGCAAGCGCATCCATCTTTAGTGTAGTTTATTGTAAACACGCCTATTTACAAATTCCTATGCTCACCAACGAGATCGCGAAAACGGCTATTATCACACACTTCAGCCTTTACGAGTACCTTTTCTTGCCTTGCAGGTTAAAAAGCGCTGCACAGTCTTGGCAGCGAATTATTAGCAAGCTCCTCTTCCACCTTAGCATTTCTAAACATATCTCGATGACATACTTATTTTTTCTGCCACCCTGAAGAACACAAGGTACACCTCGAGTGAGTTCTCAGAACCTTACAAGACTGCAGTATGTGGGTCAATTTCAAATTTCAAGTAGTCAAAAATAAGTCACTTTCCTTGGACTCTTAATCAGTGTGATTTATCAGTGCCACGGATACCAAACAGAGCAGATGCAGTATGACAGCTTCCTCTGCCACTTTCCAGGACTCTCACATTTTCTCACAGTTTCAAGTTTCTACCAGCACCACGTGCCACAAGCAGCTGCCTTACAAGTACTGCTCACAGATGTGTTATGAGCACACAACACAAATGGAAGCATGAAGCTTGAATGAACCAAAGACGTGTTAAATGCTTTCAGTTGCACAAAAGAATGTCTTACTAGTGCAGTCACTTTCTCACTTCCTATCCCAGATGCTCAACTGACTGCTACCACTGACGACATGAGTGACACTGCTATAGGTGCACTGTTATGACTGTTGTAAGGTGGAGGAGTGCGCTTCTCTGATTTTCCTCTCGAAAACTGACAGCACCCCAATCCCAATGGTTTTCAGTAAGCAGGGAACTCCTCGCACTTTACAAGGCAGTTTGGCACTTCACAAGAAATTGAAGGCCAGAATGTCATTCTAGTGATGGACCACAAACCACTGGTTGACACTATAATACAGCCATCAGAGGAAGGCACTCCCAAAATGCTTTCGACACCTGGATTTTATCTCCAATACTCCGACATGGTGCACACATCATCATTGTCGATTACCTGTCGAAGGTTAATATACCATCTCCCTCTGCTTTGACTATGAGCAGTACGCTGCCGTGCCACAGACTAACACTACCATCGTTGAACTACTATGGAGCAATGCCACCACCCTTAAAAATGAAAGATTCACCATTCCATCCTGTGTGATGACTCTCTTAACAAAATTCGACCACCTGTACCATTACTAATGCGATGCTAAATCTGTACCTAACTGCACTGTCTTCACATTCCAGCATTTTCCCCATAGTCTACTAATCACTGAACGTTTTGAGTGGCCCAACATTAAGAGCGACTACTGCTCTTGGGCACAGAAGCACAAATCATAACAACATAGCAAGGCATGACAATACACCCAACTGCAGCTCGGCCAATTCCAGACACCCACAGCTCACGACCACCACCTACACATTTATCCCGTGGGTCTCTTCCTGAGTTAGAAGGTTACATATTCTTCCCCTCCATCATTGATAGGGCTTCACTGTGGGTTAAAGGAACATCCATTAAAGGCATTACAGCTGAAATGACAGCACGTACTTTTGTTGATGCTTAGATATAACACTTCGGCACACTGGAAACCATCATCACAGACCAGAGATATCAAATTGAATTGGAGCTCTTCGTAACCTGTGTGGTATTAAACATCCCCACACAACCGCCTACCACCTGCAAAGCAATGGCCTGATCAAGAGGTGGCACAGGAATCTTAAGGTTGCTATCATGTGCCACAGAAAATCTTGGACAGAGGTTCTGTCTTGGTTCCTTCTTGATGTCTGCATGGCCTAGAAAGAAAATCTGCAAGCATCAATGGCCGAAATTTTAGATGGTGAATCTCTGTCCCTCTTAGTGGGCATCATACTACCAACACAAAAGGACGAAAACCAACCCATCAGCTGTTCACTGTATCAAAGAACACAACAATGCTCTTATGTACCAATACTCAACACTCTCACCACATAACAAGTATTTGTAGACAAAGCTTTTTCAGTCTGAAATGATAGGGTGCAGCATGCATTCCAACCACATTCAGGACCATACAAAGTCATCAGATAACGCACACACACTTTTGACGTTGTTATCATTATAAAGTCACGACTGTCTGTCAGTTGACCGAAACTGGCATGGGTACATCAAGAGGAGAACATCCCAAACAATTCCAATAGTCTGACGAACCATCCACCTCTAACTGCCACACAGATGGCCACATGCAAATCAACACCATCTTTCGCCAACCAGCTCAATGTCACCACCTTCGACGTTAATGATGTATGCACTAAATTCTTGGAAAATGGCTTAACTGTAACCACCCTTAACAATGAACCACCTCAGAACAGGTTAACAGGAATAGACCTTTTCCTTTACAGATGACATTGATGACATTGATGATTGATGACTGGTGTCAAGGTATGGTGTCCTCACTGTTACATGTCCTAGAACTTCTAGTCTGCAAACAACTAATTTGCACACACTGCACAACATGTTGGATGTATCAGCATGGAAGACCACACCCCCAGTGCCTCCTTTGTCTTTTGTGCATTCGCCAACATCTGGGTATGGGTCCATCCAGTGTAACCTTCAACATCTGCAAGTGTAGCACCTGTTTGGCATAAGCACTATTCCCAAATCCAAACACCTACCACTGAGAAATGGTCTGACAGTGCCCCACATCAGTGCCAGCATCACTCACAATAAAGCCAACTACGATCAAGAACTGTTTGACCATATCTTGCACTCGCACCAGCTACAACGCAGTCGCTATGTCTAAGAACGCCATACTCTACCCACCTCTGCACCAACCATCCCATCACTCAATGTCCCCACAAACGTCCTAACACCAGTGTTTCACACTGTAAGGGGAGGGGGGTATTTGAAAATATTGATATCTATGACAACTGCTAGTGACCTAGGACTACAATGCGTTCCGAACTGTATCTGTGAATGGACATACTTCTTGTATTGTGCTTGTAAATAAATTTTATTTCTATATCATCGATGCTGTCTCAGTAATGGTATATTCCTAACAACTTGTAGTGAGTTATACCAAAGTCTTATCGATTTCCTTAGTAATGTTAGATTTAGATCCACACATTTCGTAAAAGAAATATACTGCACAAAGGAGCGTAGCATCTAGGAACGAATCACAACAATTACACGATGCAATTGCACAGGATACAAGCACAGAATACAAGGTGACACCAAATTTGCTCTCTGGATGCTCATTGCTATGGGCTGTTCTGAAAACCTCTAGCTGTAAGTCACTTTGTTATTCTGATCCAGGCATAAGTGTTATTATTAGCGATTTATCTCATAATCAAGTATTGCTACTCAGACTTCTGTTACTTTCTTATTACAAATAAAATTACTTTGTTCACCCTTGACCTTTTTACATGCTATTAGTGTTAGCAAATATAATAATTAAGTAAATGTCAATAAGAACAACAGAATAATACAGAAGAGATACACTGAGTGGTTAGGTAAATGATGATAACAATCGATAATAACATTGGTTGCAAGATAAATAATTTATATAATTATAGAATGACACAGACAATAAATAATTAAACATTTAAGTAAATTACAATAAGCACATGACAACAACAAAAAATCAAAAATGTTGTATTAATAATCATATATTTGAGGTAAGTACCTTTTTGATGGTATTTCAATTTATTAGTCTAGATTCATAAGTTCACTTATAATCAGCAGAATATGTACTACAGTACAAAAATATTTTCATAATATTTATTATTGTGTATAGTGTATTGTAAGTACATTGTTTTCTATATTATCATAATGTGTCCTGGCTTATATGCACTTTTTTAAAACATACACTCCTGGAAATTGAAATAAGAACACCGTGAATTCATTGTCCCAGGAAGGGGAAACTTTATTGACACATTCCTGGGGTCAGATACATCACATGATCACACTGACAGAACCACACGCACATAGACACAGGCAACAGAGCATGCACAATGTCAGCACTAGTACAGTGTATATCCACCTTTCGCAGCAATGCAGGCTGCTATTCTCCCATGGAGACGATCGTAGAGATGCTGGATGTAGTCCTGTGGAACAGCTTGCCATGCCATTTCCACCTGGCACCTCAGTTGGACCAGCGTTCGTGCTGGACGTGCAGACCACGTGAGACGACTCTTCATCCAGTCCCAAACATGCTCAATGGGGGACAGATCCGGAGATCTTGCTGGCCAGGGTAGTTGACTTACACCTTCTAGAGCACGTTGGGTGGCACGGGATACATGCGGACGAGCATTGTCCTGTTGGAACAGCAACTTCCCTTGCCGGTCTAGGAATGGTAGAACGATGGGTTCGATGACGGTTTGGATGTACCGTGCACTATTCAGTGTCCCCTCGACGATCACCAGAGGTGTACGGCCAGTGTAGGAGATCGCTCCCCACACCATGATGCCGGGTGTTGGCCCTGTGTGCCTCGGTCGTATGCAGTCCTGATTGTGGCGCTCACGTGCACGGCGCCAAACACGCATACGACCATCATTGGCACCAAGGCAGAAGCGACTCTCATCGCTGAAGACGACATGTCTCCATTCGTCCCTCCATTCACGCCTGTCGCGACACCACTGGAGGCAGGCTGCGCGATGTTGGGGCGTGAGCGGAAGACGGCCTAACAGTGTGCGGGACCGTAGCCCAGCTTAACGGAGTCGGTTGCGAATGGACCTCGCAGATACCCCAGGAGCAACAGTGTCCATAATTTGCTGGGAAGTGGCGATGCGGTCCCCTACGGCACTGCATAGGATCCTACAGTCTTGGCGTGCATCCGTGCGTCGCTGCGGTCCGGTCCCTGGTCGACGGGCACGTGCACCTTCCGCCGACCACTGGCGACAACATCGGTGTACTGTGGAGACCTCACGCCCCACGTGTTGAGCAATTCGGCGGTACGTCCACCCGGCCTCCCGCATGCCCACTATACGCCCTCGCTCATAGTCCATCAACTGCACATACGGTTCACGTCTACGCTGTTGCGGCATGCTACCAGTGTTAAAGACTGCGATGGAGCTCCGTATGCCACGGCAAACTGGCTGACACTGACGGCGGCGGTGCACAAATGCTGCGCAGCTAGCGCCATTCGACGGCCAACACCACGGTTCCTGGTGTGTCCGCTGTGCCGTGCATGTGATCATTGCTTGTACAGCCCTCTTGCAGTGTCAGGAGCAAGTATGGTGGGTCTGACACACCGATGTCAATGTGTTCTTTTTTCCATTTCCAGGAGTGTATGTCAATCGTATTACACTCACTAATTTGTCATAATATAAAAAAATCCTCTAACTCTGCGCATTAGTGTATTTATAAGTTAAAATGTGATAACTAAGAACACTTATATTCGACCAACTGGACGAAATTTTTAAAAAAGTCTCAAAGAGCACCCGAATTTGACTCACTCAAACCTATATTCACTTAATTTACAATATAAAGAACAAAACCACATGGATAATGACATGACCCAATGTCTTTCAGTCCTGTATACTGCTGCAAGAATTTTCAAAATATTTTCACATATGTAACAAAACATCGTGATATTTTCTGAAACGAATTGACAGATCAAAACACACAAAAAATATTGAAAATTTCACTAATATTCTTTAGTACACACCACATTTCTTTATTCCATTAACAGGGGTAATACAAATTAGAAGTAACATTAAACTGTGTCTATGCTATGTAACAAATAACGATCTTTTTATGTAAAGCAACTGCCTCTAAAGACATATGTATATGTATGATAGCTGAAAGCAAGCAGAAACTACAAGTGTATTTTTTCCTGAGGGAATGCAGCTTTACTGTCGGATTAAGTGACGATTATTCTCTTAGGTAAAATTTTTCTGAAGTAAAATGGTTTCCCTTTTGGATCTCCAGGTGGGGACTACACCAGACGATATTGTTTTCCAAGGGAACAAACCTGGCATTCTACAGATCAGAGTGTAGAATTTCAGATCCGTTAATTGGGCACATAGGTTAGAAAATTTAAAAAGGGAAATTGATAGGTTAAAGTTAGATAGAGTGGGAATTAGTGAAGTTTGGTGGCAGGAGGAACAAGACTTCTGTCCAGGTGAATACAGCTTCATAAATACAAAATCAAACAAGGGTAATTCAGAATTAGGTTTAATAATGAATAAAATACTAGGAAAGCATTTGAGCTACTATGGACAGAATAGTTAATACATTATTGTACCCAAAATACACACAAAGCCCACACCCAGTGGTACAAGTTTGTGTGCCAACTAGCTCTGCAGATGACGAGGAGATTGAAGAAATGTATCGTGAAATAAAAGAAATTATTCAGATAGTTAAGGGAGACGAAAATTTAATAATCTTGTGGGACTGGAATTCGATAGTAGTAAAAGGTAGAGAAGGGAAAGTAGTAGGTGAATATGGACTGGGAAAGGAATGAAAGAGGAGCCAACTGCTAGAATTTTGCACAGAGCATAATTTAATCACAGTTAACACTTGGTTTAAGAATCATGGAAGGAGGTTGTACATGTGGAAGAGACCTGGAGACACCGGAAGATTTCAGAATGATTATATAGTGGTAAGGCAGAGATTTTGTAACCAGGTTTAAAATTGTAAGACATTTATAGGGGCAGATGTGGATTCTGACCACAATTTATTGGTTATGAACTCTTGATTAAAACTGAAGAAATTTCTAAAAGACACTAATTTAAGGAGATGGGACCTGAATGAACGGAAAGAACCAGAGGTTGTGCAAAGTCTCATAGGGAGCGTTAGGGAACGATAGACAAGAACAGGGGACAGAAATACTGTAGGAAAACATGGCTATCTTTGAGAGATGGAATAGTGAAGGCAGAGAATAGATGGCGACCAAAAGATGAATAAAGTAAGTGGATTCAGAAGAACATAGGTTGCAGCAGTTACTCAGAGATGAAGAGTCTTGCAAAGGATAGACTAGCATTGAGAGCTACATCAATCCAGTCTTTGCAATGAAGACCACAATAACGACATTTATGATCATATTGTTATGTATTTAAAACGAAAGATTATGTTTGGCATATGCCAAAAATTAGGTGTTGAAAATAAAAACGCTTTATGATAATACAAAAACCACTTAATTATAATTAAATGTAAACTATAAATAACTTATTATAAGAAATATTTATTGTTGTAATATAGTTTCTGCTGCAGATGTCTGAACTCCTGAAACTTGTCCAATAAAATGAAGTACCATAAAAAAGAGCTTACCTCAGCTATATACATATTTATATGACATAACCGCTGTTTTGTTATTGTCATGTGTTGTTGTTGTGGTCTTCAGTCCTGAGACTGGTTTGATGCAGCTCTCCATGCTACTATATCCTGTGCAAGCTTCTTCATCTCCCAGTACTTACTGCAGCCTACATCCTTCTGAATCTGCTTAGTGTATTCATCTCATGGTCTCCGTCTGCGATGTTTACCCTCCACGCTGCCCTCCAATGCTAAATTTGTGATCCCCTGAGGGCTCAGAACATGTCCTACTAACCAGCTCCTTCTTCTTGCCATGTTGTGCCACAAACTCCTCTTCTCCCCAGTTCTACTCAATACCTCCTCATTAGTTATGTGATCTACCTGTCTAATCTTCAGCATTCTTCTGTAGCATAACATCGGGGAGAGGCTACAACCCTGTCTCAGTCCCTTCCCACCCATTGCTTCCCTTTCAAGCCCCTCGACTCTTATAACTGCCATCTGGTTACTGTAAAAATTGTAAATAGCCTTTCGCTCCCTGTTTCTTACCCCTGCCGCCTTGTCAAAACTTTTCTCTAAGTCTACAAATGCTAGAAACGTAGGTTTGTCTTTCCTTAATCTATTTTCTGAGATAAGTCGTAAGGTCAGTATTGCCTCACGTGTTCCAACATCTCTAAGGAATTGAAGCTGATCCTCCCCGAGTCCAGCTTCTACCAGTTTTTCCATTCGTCTGTAAAGAATTTGCGTTACTATTTTGCAGCTGTGACTTATTAAACTCATAGTTCGGTAATTTTCACATCTATCAACACCTGCTTTCTTTGGGATTGGAATCATTATATTCTTCTTGGAGTCTGAGGGTATTTCGCCTGTCTCATACATCGTGCTCACCAGATGGTAGAGATTTGTCAGCACTGGCTCTCCCACGGCTGTCAGTAGTTCTAATGGAATGTTGTCTACTCCCAGGGCCTTGTTTCGACTCAGGTCTTTCAGTGCTCTGTCAAACTCTTCACGCAGTATCGTATCTCCCATCTCCCATCTCTTCATCTACATCCTCTTCCATTTCCATAATATTGTCCTCAACTACATCAGCCTTGTATAGACCCTCTATATACTCCTTCCACCTTTCTGCATTCCCTTCTTTGCTTAGAACTGGTTTTCCATCTGAGCTCTTGATATTCATACAAGTGGTTCTCTTTTCTCCAAAGGTCTCTTTAATTTCCCTGTAGGCAGTATCTATATCTTACCTCTGGCTAGATAAGCCTCTACATCCGTACATACGTCCTCTAGCCATCCCTGCTTAGCCATTTTGCACTTCCTGTCGATCTCATTTTTGAGACGTTTGTAGTCCTTTTTGCCTGCTTCATTTACTGTTTTTTTATATTTTCTCCTTTCATCAATTAAATTCGATATTTCTTCTGTTACCCAAGGATTTCTACTAGCCTGTTCTACTGTATTTCTTTCCCCCATTCCTGTCAATTGCTCCCTTATGCTCTCCCTGAAACTCTGTACAACCTCTGGTTTAGTCAGTTTATCCAGGTCCTATCTCCCTAAATTCTTACCTTTTTGCAGTTTCTTCAGTTTTAATCTACAGTCCATAACCAACAGATTGTGGTCAGAGTCTACATCTGGCCCTGAAAATGTCTTACAATTTAAAACCTGGTTCCTAAATCTCTATATTACCATCATATAATATACCTGATACCTTCTAGTATCTCCAGGACTCTTCCACGCATACAAGCTGCTTTTATGATTTTTGATGCAAGTGTTAGCTACGATTAAGGGAGTTGTTTCTGGGGGAGGAGACCAGACAGCGAGGTCATCGGTCTCATCGGATTAGGGAATGAAGGGGAAGGAAGTCGGCCATGCCCTTTCATAAGAACGATCCTGGCATTTGCCTGAAGCGCTTTAGGGAAATCACGGAAAACGTAAATCAGAATGGCCGAACGCGGGATTGAACCGTCGTCCTCCCTCATGCGAGTCCAGTTTGATAGCCACTGCACCACCTCACTCGGTGCTACGATTAAGTTATGGTCTGAGCACAATTCTGCCACACGGCTTCATTTTTCATTTCTTACCCCCAATCCATATTCACCTACTATGTTTCCTTCTCTCTCTTTTCCGGCTCTCGAATTCCAGCCACCCATGACTATTAAATTTTCGTCTCCCTTCACTATCTGAATAATTTCTTTTATCTCATCATACATTTCATCGATTTCTTCATCATCTGCAGAGCTAGCTGGCATATAAACTTCTGCTACTGTAGTAGGCATGGGCTTCGTGTCTATCTTGGCCACAATAATGCGTTCACTATGCTGTCTGTAGTAGCTTACCCACACTCCTATCTTTTTATTCAGTATTAAACCTATTCCTGCATTACCCCTATTTTTGATTTTGTATTTATTACGCTGTATTCACCTGACCAAAAGTCTTGTTCCTTCTGCCACCGAACTTTGCTAATTCCCACTGAATCTAACTTTAACCTATCCATTTAATTTTTTAAATTTTCTAACCTACCTGACCGATTAAGGGATCTGGGATTCCACACTCCTATCCATAGAACGACAGTTTTCTTTCTCCTGATAACGACATCCTCCTGAGTAGTCCTCGCCTGGAGATCTGAAAGGGGGACTATTTTACCTCCCAAATATTTTACCCAAGAGGACGCCATCATCTTTTAACAATACAGTAAAGCTGCATGCCCTCGAGAAAAATTATGGCTGTAGTTTCCCCTTGCTTTCAGCCATTCACGGTACCAGCACAGCAAGGCCGTTTTGGTTAGTGTTACAAGGCCAGATCAGTCTATCATCCAGACTGTTACCCTTGCAACTACAAGAAAAGGCTGCTGCCCCTCTTCAGGAACCACACGTTTGTCTGGCCTCCCAGCAGATTCCCCTCCATTGTGGTTGCACGTACGGTACCGCCATCTGTATCTCTGAGGCACGCTAGCCTCCCCACTAATGGAAAGGTCCATGGTTCATGGGAGGTATTGCCATGTGCTTATTGTCATGTGCTTACTGTAATTTACCTAAATATTAATTGTTTACTGTCTATATCATTGTTATAGTTATATAACCCATTTATCTTGAACACGGTGTTAAAGCCTGAAGAGTTACATCAAAAGTGTTAATATTTATTGTTGTCATTATTTATCTAAACATACAGTGAATCTGTATTGTATTATTTTATTGTTCTAATGATATTTACTTAATTACTATGTCTGATAACAATAACTACATGTAACAAACTCAAGGGTGAGTTACATTTATTATGAAAGGTAGTTGTCCTATTTGCTACTTCGAATTTCAGGAAGTTTTGCCATAAGTGTGAATGAAGTTGTAAATGTACTCCACCTCTGTAGCATTGATATAATCATTTTCAATTTAAGATTGTGTTTGAGATCATAGATGGTGGCCAGAGAGGTTACTTCATTGGAAGAGTGTGTTGCAGCTGTGTGTGATGGATAGACTGGCTACATACTTTGTTTGGAAATGATGGAAGCTGACCAGCTGTGTAGTGGAGGTAGCATTTTTTAAAAATTGATTTTGTAATAATATGTTTCAAAAAGACATTGATAAGACTGTATTAGTAGATTAATGAAAAAACCAAATTTCAAGGTAATCCAATTTTTTATCTATGTTAGCACATATGTAGTTTCTTATTGTTAGAACATGGTGTATGGTTGAAGTTTGCAGCAGAAATTTTATCATGCAATGCAAGGTCTTGTCTTATAGTTGAAACAAGTATCAAGGAAGGCGAATGTACACACGAAAGTAATTAAGAAGGAGTTTGCTAACTTGTCTAGGTGTGAGAACTACACTCCTGGAAATGGAAAAAAGAACACATTGACACCGGTGTGTCAGACCCACCATACTTCCTCCGGACACTGCGAGAGGGCTGTACAAGCAATGATCACACGCACGGCACAGCGGACACACCAGGAACCGCGGTGTTGGCCGTCGAATGGCGCTAGCTGCGCAACATTTGTGCACCGCCGCCGTCAGTGTCAGCCAGTTTGCCGTGGCATACGGAGCTCCATCGCAGTCTTTAACACTGGTAGTAATCCGCGACAGCGTGGACGTGAACCGTATGTGCAGTTGACGGACTTTGAGCGAGGACGTATAGTGGGCATGCGGGAGGCCGGGTGGACGTACCGCCGAATTGCTCAACACGTGGGGCGTGAGGTCTCCACAGTACATCGATGTTGTCGCCAGTGGTCGGCGGAAGGTGCACGTGCCCGTCGACCTGGGACCAGACCGCAGCGACGCACAGATGCACGCCAAGACCGTAGGATCCTACGCAGTGCCATAGGGGACCGCACCGCCACTTCCCAGCAAATTAGGGACACTGTTGCTCCTGGGGTATCGGCGAGGACCATTCGCAACCGTCTCCATGAAGCTGGGCTACGGTCCCGCACACTGTTAGGCCGTCTTCCGCTCACGCCCCAACATCGTGCAGCCCACCTCCAGTGGTGTCGCGACAGGCGTGAAAGGAGGGACGAATGGAGACTTGTCGTCTTCAGCGATGAGAGTCGCTTCTGCCTTGGTGCCAATGATGGTCGTATGCGTGTTTGGCGCCGTGCAGGTGAGCGCCACAATCAGGACTGCATACGACCGAGGCACACAGGGCCAACACCCGGCATCATGGTGTGGGGAGCGATCTCCTACACTGGCCGTACACCTCTGGTGATCGTCGAGGGGACACTGAATAGTGCACGGTACATTCAAACCATCATTGAACCCATCGTTCTACCATTCCTAGACCGGCAAGGGAACTTGCTGTTCCAACTGGACAATGCACGCCCGCGTGTATCCCGTGCCACCCAACGTGCTCTAGAAGGTGTAAGCGAGCTACCCTGGCCAGAAAGATCTCTGGATCTGTCCCCCATTGAGCATGTTTGGGACTGGATGAAGCGTCGTCTCACGCGGTCTGCACGTCCAGCACGAACGCTGGTCCAACTGAGGCGCCAGGTGGAAATGGCATGGCAAGCCGTTCCACAGGACTACATCCAGCATCTCTACGATTGTCTCCATGGGAGAATAGCAGCCTGCATTGCTGCGAAAGGTGGATATACTCTGTACTAGTGCCAACATTATGCATGCTCTCTTGCCTGTGTCTATGTGCCTGTGGTTCTGACAGTGTGATCATGTGATGTATCTGACCCCAGGAATGTGTCAATAAAGTTTCCCCTTCCTGGGACAATGAATTCACGGTGTTCTTATTTCAATTTCCAGGAGTGTATATGAAAAGGTATCTTGTTGTCATGGCTTAGCGAAGCATAGTTAAACATAGAATCTTTGTTCTCTTTTATCAGTCCCTAAGATTATTTCCATATTTTCATTTACTTTCAAGACTGTTTGGACACATGCACTGCACATTTTCAATTGTGTACTGAGAAGTATTTTATGCAAAATCGGTAAGATACCATCTTGCACTGGACATCGCAAGTACAGCGAATAAAATTTGATTTTTATCAGTCTAATCATTATCCTAGTATTCTGTACACACAGGTATGCCAATAAACTTAATTACCATGAAAATTCTAGTCCACAGAATGATACAGTGATTGTCAGAATATATTTGTAAAAATAATATCACATCAGTTAAGAGCCTTAATACTAGTAGAAGTTTTCAGTACAGTGCCATCTTTTGAATTATCAAGCAGTTTTTTTAGAAAATCAGATGGGTTAAATTTTTTATTGATTTCCTCTGTAATTACAATAACAGTTTAGGTATAAGATTTTTTGAAAGACTACAGAAAAGATAAGCAATATTCAGGACCAACATTTTTATTTGAATCATTTTAGTTTGCAGTCAGATGGCATATGCACATTTCATTCAAAATGGATTGCTTTCTCACAGGCGAAATGTTTGATGTACCATCTAATCTGGATTTCACATCGCGTAGTGTGAGATGCACATATTTCCATTCAAAATTAAATTTTTACGTAGTTCTGTTGCCCTGGACTGAGCTTTACGTATTTCAATATCAAAATAAGTTTTACACATTTATCTGATATTAATGTGATACAAAGACGAGTTTAAGTAGAACATTACACTTTCACATGGCGACAATGCCAGCTTGTGTCATTACACGGTTATCTACTGATTTCTGCCATCAGATACAGTTTTGTTATGCAACAATATAAATATTAAAATTTCAATTATAGGCTTTGAATTAGCCATTGCTTTCAACATTTGTAATGCAACAACTGAAGTAACTATGCACTGTATGACATTTCAGGAACACAGTTTGTTTTGCTTATTTATTATCGGACAACACTATAGATAAATTTCCTGGAGAGAAGTTAGAGTTTGCTTGTGCAGGAAAACAACTATTGTGTATTTCTGAAACTTGGAACACCGATTTTACAGGGTGTTTCAAAAATGACCGGTATATTTGAAACGGCAATAAAAACTAAACGAGCAGAGGTAGAAATACACCGTTTGTTGCAATATGCTTGGGACAACAGTACATTTTCAGGCGGACAAACTTTCGAAATTACAGTAGTTACAATTTTCAACAACAGATGGCGCTGCAAGTGATGTGAAAGATATAGAAGACAACGCAGTCTGTGGGTGCGCCATTCTGTACGTCATCTTTCTGCTGTAAGAGTGTGCTGTTCACAACGTGCAAGTGTGCTGTGGACAACATGGTTTATTCCTTAGAACAGAGGATTTTTCTGGTGTTGGAATTTCACCGCCTAGAACACAGTGTTGTTGCAACAAGACGAAGTTTTCAACGGAGGTTTAATGTAACCAAAGGACCGAAAAGCGATACAATAAAGGATCTGTTTGAAAAATTTCAATGGATTGGGAACGTGACGGATGAACGTGCTGGAAGGGTAGGGCGACTGCGTACGGCAACCACAGAGGGCAACGCGCAGCTAGTGCAGCAGGTGATCCAACAGCGGCCTCGGGTTTCCGTTCGCCGTGTTGCAGCTGCGGTCCAAATGACGCCAACGTCCACGTATCATCTCATGCGCCAGAGTTTACACCTCTATCCATACAAAATTCAAACGCGGCAACCCCTCAGCGCCGCTACCATTGCTGCATTAGAGACATTCGCTAACGATATAGTGCACAGGACTGATGACGGCGATATGCATGTGGACAGTATTTGGTTTACTGACGAAGCTTATTTCTACCTGGACGGCTTCGTCAATAAACAGAACTGGCGCATATGGGGAACCGAAAAGCCCCATGTTGCAGTCCCATAGTCCCTGCATCCTCAAAAAGTACTGGTCTGGGCCGCCATTTCTTCCAAAGGAATCATTGGCCCATTTTTCAGATCCGAAACGATTACTGCATCACGCTATCTGGACATTCTTCGTGAATTTGTGGCGGTACAAACTGCCTTAGACGACACTGCGAACACCTCGTGGTTTATGCAAGATGGTGCCCACCCACTTCGCACGGCCGACGTCTTTAATTTCCTGAATGAATATTTCGATGATCGTGTGACTGCTTTGGGCTATCCGAAACATACAGGAGGCGGCGTGGATTGGCCTCCATATTCGCCAGACATGAACCCCTGTGACTTCTTTCTGTGGGGACACTTGAAAGACCAGGTGTACCGCCAGAATCCAGAAACAATTGAACAGATGAAGCTATACATCTCATCTGCATGTGAAGCCATTCCGCCAGACACGTTGTCAAAGGTTTCGGGTAATTTCATTCAGAGACTACTCCATATTATTGCTACGCATGGTGGATATGTGGAAAATATCGTACTATAGAGTTTCCCAGACCGCAGCGCCATCTGTTGTCGACAATTGTAACTATTGTAATTTCGAAAGTTTGTCTGCCTGAAAATGTACTGTTGTCCTAAGCATATTGCAACAAACGGTGTATTTCTATCGCTGCTCGTTTAGTTTGTATTGCCGTTTCAAATATACCGGTCATTTTTGAAACACCCTCTATGAAACGTGTTTGATTCTCAACTGTGAACTTTTCAAATACTACATAGTGTAGAGCAAGAGAGAATCTTTCATTTTATGCTTTTGTGATGTTAAACTGTGCTTAGAGTAAGAGCTTTTGCTATTGATCTTTGCTATTTCTAATGATATTGAAGTGTTATATAGTTAGACAGGGGTTTTCATTGGTAATTGCTACTTTGTGTCCTATACTCAAGTGTAGGTATTTCATTGGACAATGATATTATCAGAAGGTTGGATTTCAATTTATTCACTAAATTCTGTCACTAATAGCTTAAATATTTTTCAGTTTTCATTAATTACTGTGTTACTGTAATTGCATTAAAATGTCAGAAGATAGGTTAAATGATAGAGCGACAGCTGATGTAACTTTTGATAGTTCTGTAGACAGAGAAGTGACAAATTAACAGGGGTCCTCTCACAATACAGATTTAACTGAAACAGATAGGACAATGCCTGACTGGATTGATCACAATAATTTTTCGATACCAAACGTGGACAAGAAAGTACAGATGGCGATTCTGCTTTGGAAACTGAGTCTCTACTATGTAATGTGCGTAACAGTCAGGTTTGTAATAAATGATTCAGGTTTTACATCTACAGCTGCTAATCAGACTAAGTCAGTCTCTGCTCTGACCGGTAATAGTGCAAAGGATAAGGATAATGATCTTAGCAAATACTATTAATAGAGTTCAAAATCGTTGAGGAAGACAAGAAAAGTCTTAAAAACGAGTTTAAAGAAAAGTGAGGGGATATTGCCAGCAATCTAGAACAGAATAATAAAAAGTTTACAGAGAAACTTTTGGCTGGTACATAAGGAAACTATACAGGTTAACCAAGATGTACATGAGTATTTTAACCCTGTGATAAACAATCTAATGTCAAGGGTCGATTACATTGAAAGGGCACATATTGTACAGTTAAAACAGCAGGATAGGCAGTTTGAAATTTAGATACAAAGTCTTGAAGAGTATACAGTGCTTAAGGCTAAACGGACAGAATTTGGTACCCAAGAACAATTGAATACTGTTACCAAACAGGTAGATGAACTTTTCTATAGAACTGTGGCACAAATGACTAGCAAAGCAGACAAAAATTTTTCCTTTGTAGAGTCGGAAAAATATCTTTTTCTTTATCATTTTAAAAGGGACCATCAATCAACAGCACAAATATGACATAAAGATACTTGATTATCTGTTATCCTGGCATTGAATTGAGAATCAGTCATGGGCATCACAGTGCCAATTGTCATACTTCGTATTTTAAAACTTCTGACGAAATTTCTGATTCGTGACACATATGAGAACTGATATGTGAAAGCAGTGCATTATGCAGACAAGACAGCACAGATACTAAGATAGTGCGAAACATAATTTTCTTTCACTAGAGTGATTTGTTTGATTACAAACATTTATTC
This sequence comes from Schistocerca gregaria, assembly GCF_023897955.1. Classification (NCBI taxonomy): domain Eukaryota; kingdom Metazoa; phylum Arthropoda; class Insecta; order Orthoptera; family Acrididae; genus Schistocerca; species Schistocerca gregaria. The sequence goes on from NC_064923.1 coordinate 329,730,930, forward strand.
ACTGTTCGAAAGTTTAAGGTTTTTCGAAATTCTGCCAATAACATGCACCACAGAGAGTGGCTCCAACAATTCCAATATTGTCTTCCACCTTCACAGCCTACTGGTATAAACTTGAATGTACATGTCTGAACCAGCCACAAGAACGAGAGGAATCGCACAATAATGCCAAAAAGAAGGTGAATTTTATCATGCATTCGTGCCGGCACACTGGTCTGAAGTAAGACAAGGCAGAGTTAATAACAGTATCATTATGCTAAAGAATTTTGTGAACAATCAGTTTTTTCTAGCTCAGCAGACTACTTTCAGCATATGTTATACAAGAATTGCTTCTTATCGAATCTGCACAGTCCCTCTGAATTAATAAGAATTTGTTGGACTAAACTACCGACATGATTGTGACAATTATTTTGGCAGGACGCTATAAAGATGACATTGAAGCTTTTCAAAATTTACTGAAAGAATTTGGCGTTGAGAGTGTGGAGTTTTATTGACTAAGCAGATACAGAGGCAGTAACAGATGGGATTTTCACTCTCAGTGTAACATATCAGGTGAAGGATATTCTGCAAATAGTTACCACTGCTATGAAGAGAATAATCAATTTCCTAGTAGCCATGATCACAAATATTCAAACACTTGGGATTCAAGAGACCAGTCATACAACTGCAACAGTTTCCAAGATAGAAGCTGAGGTCGTAGTTTTAGGGGACCAAAGACACCAATAATGATCTTAAGTGTTATCAGTATAATGAAAGAAATAATAGTAATTGGCATGAAAGAGGAAATGTTAATTCAAATCAAGAAATTGAGAACACAGATTTCAAATCACAAAACTGCCATTACAACCAAACATGAGATAGTTTGCATGATCATAATAGGTATTATGAAAGAAATAATCAGGAGACGTGCAATTGTGGAAACATTAGTGCTGAACGATGTACTGAAGTAGTTGAGATTTGACCACATAATCCTCATGATAATGTTAGATGTGACAGGCCATCATAGGGATGACTGATGGCACTTGCAGCAAATAACTAGTTTGTTGATGTGGAGTATTCTTTCTTTCGAACCATAAAAATCATACATTGTGAACCCATTAGTGAATAAAATGAACAGTGTGAGCGTATTAGTAATCAAAATGAGGAACAAATGTTAGGTGAATTCGACTATAGTTTTGTTAATATAGAGACTATTGAGGACCAAACACTAAACGTAAGGGAAATCAGTGTTTTTGATTTGATAACTAATTGCATACGTTGGTCAGGAGATGATAGCGAATGTGAACTAGATGTACATCCACAAGAAGTAGGGAAAACATTTTGTGATGTGGATTCAGAGGAGGGACGAATACATTTTGTCGAGTTTGATGATATTAGAGAAACCTTATTGCAAAAGAAAGTAGACAATTGGAACACCTTAATCCATCTTATAGTATCAGGTTTTGTTGGAAAAATTTCTTTATCATCAATACTAGACTCAGATAGCCCTATTTCAATTATCAGTAAGGTAGCTTTCAGTAAATGTCAAGAATTAACTATTTGTCCAATATTTCCGCTGTAACAAACCAAAATTAAGGGCGTTATTACTGGTAAAACTGTAGAGGTTAAGAAACAAACATGATTAGATTTTATTTGCCAAGATAATCAGTTGCCTGGCAACTTCTGAATTGTGCCCCTTCTTACTACACAAATTATATTAGGTGTTGGTTTCTTGACACAGTACAAATTTATTCTAAGCTGTTATAATGCTAAGACTAAAACTGAAGTCGATGGCAAGTTAGTCTATTTTCTATCTGAGGATAGGAGTGCAGAGAAGGAAGAAGACATAAACCATTTGAAATTTTTGTCTTCATCATAATCTCAACCTGCCACTGAAGATACTAGTCATAAATCAAATACTTCTCAAGAGATGCAACAGTCTTTTGCTATCCCTGAAATTATACATGAAAAAGTAGACACTTTAGAGGATGATTCTCAAGTAAATAGGCAAGAGTTATTCGATGTCTTGTAGTCGCATTCCAAAGCCCTTGTCAGCTAACCTGGTACCATACGAAATTTTCTGTATGAATTTAGAGTCAAGGATCATACAATGTTTTTTGTTCCATCTTATGGTGTTTCATTGGTATACAGGAAAAGAGTAAAGAATGAGATCCAATCCATTTTAGCTCAGGGTACCATTGAACCTGTCATGAGTTCTTACAACAGTCCACTTTGTGTTGTTGAAAAAAGGTAGGTCAATATGTTTGGTGTTACATTCCAGACAAATCACTGCCATTTTTTCTTCCTGAAACAGATTGTCTCCCGATATTAGAAGAACTGTTACAGATATTTAAGAGTGAAAGATGTTATCCACTTTAGATCTGATACACAGCTTTGGGAAGGACAGCTGCATCCTGCTTCCAGGAAATATGCAGCTTTTTTGCTTTGGGACTTGTTACCAGTTTTGTAAATTGCCCTTTAGACTTAACCTTTAGTTCTCAATCATTATTCGTGGATTAAACTCTATCCTTCCTGAATGCTTGAAGGAAAGAATTACCACCAATGTTGATGATATCCTCATTTTGGAAAATTTTTGGTTAGACCATAACAGTCTTCTTAATTGACTGCTGCAAAGTATTTAATGAGTTTCATATCACAGTTAATTTGGAAAAGTCATAGTTTGGCGAATCTCAAACTTCTTGGCCATATCTGTGGCAATAATTTTTAAGTTTATTAAAAGACCTGCTCCCTGGCCACTAGCTAGCGATAACTTGTGTGACAATGATAAAGGATAGTGAGGGCAGAGATGATTATAATGAGCAATCCAGCATGCACTAATTAATTAGTATATGTCTGTCTGTGCTGGGACCTCAAAGACACCAGACACATACGATGACTTGTGTAAAAATGTATGCATGCCATGTATTATTAACCCTGTGAATGAATAACATAAAGATTGTGTGTGAAAATATATTTGGGACAGTGTTAAAAAGTTGTTTGAATATTTGTTCATTAGTCTATGAAAGTACATCATGACATATGTTTGGATGATTGTGAGGACCTGCAAGGACAGCAGTAATAATGGAGGGAAACACCAATGTGTCACCACAGTGTTGAAGAGGTATAAGAAATCATTAGAAGAAGGGATATAAGAACATATTCAATTTTATATATATGTATTTATAACAAATATTATTGTTCAATTCCTTTCCCCATTAACTACAGTGATTGTCTGGGCAGCCGAAACCCCCTCCTTTATCCAGTAACATACTCAGAATAATCTTAAAAAATCATTTAACCATTAAAATAATATCTCCCTTATCATTTCCAAAGCCTTTTCCCATAATTTTACACATCACATCTAGCTCAGAGGGTTTTTATGACTCATTAATTTCTACCATCACTTCAAGTATTTGAAAAACTTGGCCACGCCCATGTTGTATGAGATATTGGTAAGAATATTGTGTGGCATTGGGACGAGGTTGCTCAGGACGAAGATGCACTTCTTTCTGTACCTATATCATCCAAATATGTTACATGGCTTTTGTATTTCTACTTAAAGCTCCAAATTTGGATGTGGGATGCGCGTTTTTAAGAATGTGAGGAAAATGATGTCATTATCCAAACGCTATTGCATTTGTCAGTCGCACTTTATCTAAATCAGAATGTAATTACTCTGTAACCGAAATGGAAGCATTGGCTGTGGTTTGGGCGTTTGTTAAATTCCGCTACTTCTTGCGTATCAGGCATACTACGGTTTATACTGATCACTGTGCCCTTCAGTTTCTGATGGCTGCTAAGTTAAATCATAATCGACTTAAGCGCTGGGCCTTAACTTTCCAGGAGTTCCTTTTTACCATTGGTAATATTATTGAGAACGCAAAGTGTAGAAGCTGATACTTTGTCTTGTTCACCTGTTGGTCTTCTCAAAGCTTCTGATGAAGATTGTCAGGAAAATAATTTTGTTATCATATACATTCAGAAAGCTACACTTGAGTGTTAAATTTCATTAACTCTTGTTGACGTCTGTAAGGAACAAGATGAAAATCCTATACTGAGGGAAATCAAAGAGAAATGGAATGACAGACACAATGTAACTCCGAGGCAATTTTATCTGATGTGGAACAATATTCTTTTCAAATGTAGGAGTCCTAATAGTGAACTATAGGTGATATATATTCCTGATGAACAGGCTGGTGTGGTACATACACCTTAGTTACGCCATTTTTGGCGTCCAAAAAGTTTTTACAAGTTATGTGAGACACGTTATTTTCACAATATGGAGAAAAACATTCGTATTCTGCTTTCAGAATATAAACTATGTGAAAAGGCAAAATCTCCAACTATATCCCACTCTGCTCCACTGTTTCCTATAATCCCTACTTAGTTAAGACAACTTGCAGCTATCAATTTATTTCGGCCCATACCAGAATAAACAACGGTTACTCTATTGTTTTTATGGAGGTAACACTTACATTGAAATGTGTATCATTTACACTACTACGTACAATAACAGCAAAAATCTGTATCTACAGCAGTTGATAAGCACTTTTGGAAGGAAGTTGATCAAATAGACGAAGTAATATCTTACAATGGACCTCAGTTCTGGTCCCACCATTTGATGCATACGTTATGACATAGGATAATTAAACTTGTCTTTATCTCCTTGCATAATGCATCTTGAAACCGTTGTGAACGCCTAACGAAGGAGCTTGGGAAACTCTGCACATTCTATTGTCACTGCAATCACAATACTTGGGATAGATATCTGTCTTTGTTTCAGAATGTACTGAATAAGTTACCAATTATTCTACATCTTGCCCCAACCCCCTTCTCGTGCTAAAGAAAAAGTGGACACCTGACAAAGCCAGCGAAATTTTACCATAACCCAAACAGAGACACCTTTAGCACCATGAAGTGATTGATATAGCCTTAGCCATTAGTAAGAACCCTGCTGAAAACAGGAAGAAGTTGATATAACATGTAAATATCAAGCAATTGTATGTAGTTGAAAAGGTGTTGGTGGACTCTCAACATCTTTCTCACAAGAAAAAATTACTCAATCATAAGTTCTTTCACCTATACTATCGACTATTTTGCACATGTCACATTGTTCACGAAAATGCTGTGGAAGTGGAAACTGAGGACACGTAAATCACAAGGTGTTCATCTTCTATCTAATATCAAAGTATTTAATGAGTAACATCGGTAGAGGATTCATCCCTCTATGATGGATACATCAGCTGGAAACTGATACATCCTCGAGCTTGGTCTTACTATCCTTTATTTTAATTCGTGGTGCACTCAACATCTTCTGCTCGTCTATTTGGGTAGTAAGTGTAAATAATTCTCTCCTGGAATACTAGTGTCAGTATAGTCAAGTAAGTTTTGAGACTGGTTGACCTCCCACTATAATTAATTATTTTCCTAACTGGTGATATATGTAAGTTCTTAAGAACTTCTGATAAATTGTGAATGATGTTTTGGATGTTTACTGTATTGATGCCATTTTGAGATGTTTGAAAATATGTGTATCAAGCTAATAATCTTCAATTATTGACTGCTGGTAATACAAAGATGATAATTGACAATTCTAGTGGATATGTATACTATGAGAAACTGGATATAGTGTAAAGAATGACAGAGAAAGGCAATAGTATGACATTTACGTTAAAAAATACAGAGCTCAAAAGTTAAGAAATCGTGTGCTCATGAAAGAATAATATGTACTGAAGTGTGATGTGTGTTTTTAGATGAAGAGATTTCTTTTACTTCAGCAGCGAAGATGTATGTGTATGTTTTTGTGGATTATTATTCCATGTAGCCAATGAGGTATAAAAGAAGACTTTTGTCTCAGTAATGATGGTGTATGTGGTTTAACACTAACTTTACAGGTACACAGTGGAAGCAATAATCATAATACATTTAACATAAACGTGTTTTGTTCAAAAGTATGCTCTGTATGTATGACTCTATGAGGAATTTACTCAACAGGTAATAGAGCTACTTTATGGCTGAAATGTGACCTTCGAATTTTCAGTAACTTCCAGCTTGTTTATGAAAATATAATTAACACGTCACTCTCTTATTGCCAGGAATGACAATGGTTTTGAAGTCGTAATGATACCAGTGAATTTGACAGATGCTAAAATGGTCTTACACCTAAGATTATTGCTCTGATAGTATAAGATAATGATTGATACATGACTGACATTAATTCTACTCTAATCAGGTTTTCCATTATAAGAGTGTATGTATGATAATTATCTATTTTGGTAAACACTACATTTACCCCTGATGTTAAAGCACTTGAGATAGACAGATGAATGGAACTTAACAAAGTGGATCCGACTCTTTTCATTTCTGTAAGGTACTTTAAAAACGGAGAAATGTATTCAAGATTGACATTTGATACTAGATTGGTGATTAACTGTTTACTTGTTTAAGCAACTGGTTAAAACGACACCAGAACTTTACTGACAAGTCTTATATGTAATTTATATGACGCCCATGTTGTAAGATAATCATTTCTACTGTATGTACATCAGAGAAGGTTTTTTTTAATAATGCACATGTACAGGAAAATGTGTGTAATAGTTATATATTCCCTTTGTAAATTGTTTTATATATTCTGGACATGCAGGGGAGATGGTCTTAGGTGACATGCAAACACAAAGCTAAATTGAAGTGATAATACTAAGTTGCATATAATACCATGTCTCATATTATAAAAGGTGGACCAATAGAAACGCTGCTCTTTGTGGCAATTCTACAGCAATTCTATAGCTCGTCAAATTCTGGGTTGTCAGAGGAGAACGTGACAAGACACTTCACCTTGCCTGAGTCTGCCTGGATAACATATCATTTTGAGTTCTGTGAGTTGTCAGTGGAGAAAATGAAGGCAGTGCACTATGCTTTCTGAGTCTGCCCCAGAAATATTTTCATGCTACCATTTTGGTGCAACTATGAAGATTGTGTCTGTGTGACAAAACAGTGGTGGATGTGACATTTTGCTGTGATATTTTTCCCCTCCCATTGCATGCCGTTGTCCTCATAGGTTTTCTCAATAATATTGAACAGTCAATTCTCAGCATTCTCATAACATACTGTATATGTATGTAACTTTCTTGCTTTATCTGAAACGAGTAGTATATACATTTGTTTTGTACCATGTTGCATGAAACGTGTGTATCTTTCTTCCTTTGTTGCAATTGACAGAAGTCCTTACTTGTTCTTATAGGTTTCTTTTAAACATTACTACAGCTAATTGCAATTACTTTGTATCTTATTGTAAAACTGTATGTATTAATGCCAATGTATTTGACTGAAGTAGGTTACTGATATTTCATGGCAAGCATCTTATTATGCCATATCTTGCTCATGTTTCAACTTATGTATCTTATACTTGTATCACTTTGTACCTGTTCGCTGATATTTTCTATGTATGGAGAATGAGTAATTACTGGAAACTTTGCAAGCTTCTTTGTACATATGTGTAGTTGCTCATGTTTCAACTTATGTATCTTATACTTGTATCACTTTGTACCTGTTCGCTGATATTTTCTATATGGCCTTGCGCACTCCAGGTATCTGAAAGCAAACATTTTGTACTGTGTTTTTGTAATTGTTTCTTTTGCAGAATTTTCTGAGTGCATCTTGCTACTGAATTAGCAGAAAGCACTCTACAGAATTCTTGTTTAATAGGGCAGACTGATGAAAAGAGGCTGTACTATTTGCCACTTCGACTTTCTGGAAGTTTAGGCTATAAGTGTGAATGAAATTTCGAATTCGGTAAATGTACTCAACTTCAGTAGTATTGGTATAATCATACTCTGTGTAAGACTGTGTTTGAGACCATAAATATTGGTCAAAGAGGTTATTTCATTTGAAGGATGTGTTGTGGTTTTGTGTGTTGGAAAATCTGGCAAAGTACTTGGTTTGGAAGTTACTGAAGCTGATCTGTCGTGTAATGGAGGCAGCATTATTTAAAAAGCGATATTGTAATTATACGTTTCAAGAAAAGGTATTGATGAGACTTCTAAAGAAATCCACTTTTTTTCTATAGTAATAACTGTAGTTCTTTATTGTCTGAACATTGTGTATTGCTGAAGATTGGTGTATAAATTTTATCAAGCAATCCACAGTCTTGTATTATAGGTGAAACAAGCGTCAATGATGGAGATTGTACACGGGAAAGTTATTAAGAAATATTTTGCGAACTTGTATAGGTGTGAGAACTTTATGAAAAGACGTATTGTTGTCATGGCTTAATGAAGTATAGTTAAACATGGGATTTTGTTCCCTTTTATCAGCCATTAAGATTAGCTCCCCGCTTTTATTTACTGTCATGACTGTTAGTGTACCTGCACAGCACAACGTGAGAAGCAATTTTAAATTTATTTTATTTATTTTGGACCAATGTCAACGGATTACAATTGTTTTATTCCAGTATTCTGTATAATTCAGAGCCTTATTTATTAGTGTTAGATAATACTGCCTGTTATTATTATCTATACGATTTTTTCCTAAATTCCTTCAAGAGAACAATGTTACATATATTAACTATACATAAAAACCATTTGCTATTGCAATACATAGAAGAAATTTACAGTTTGTGAGACAGTCTGCCGATCTGAGATTCATATATTTACAGTTTGTGACCCAGTCTAAGATATGAGATTCATATATTTTTAGAAAAAGGATCTCCATCATACAAGCATACTAAATCTAGAAATTCATCTATTGAATACACAGAATTGTATAGGAGCTATAATTTTACTTTCTTTTTTAGTTCTGTAATGTGCTATTTGTAGATATTAAGGTGGAAGCAGTTCAATACTTTTATGCCTACATAGTGAGGACTTTTCTCATACAGTGTGGTTCTATGAGAGATATTGTGGGGTCTCTCTCATTGTGCATTTCATTTTTAAATATTTTGTTTCTGTTTTTTGTCATAATGATTATCATACTGTAAGTACATAGAGGTTATGAACAGTTAGTATTTTAAATTCTTTAAACAAATTTCTGCATGATTCTTGGCACATTTCTTTCCCATAATTCTAAGTGCCTTGTTCTGTAGGATGAGTACTCTTTTCATATTACCCTTACTGCTGGATCCACATACGGCTATCCTATAGCTTAGAGGGGATTCAAATAGTGCAAAATATATTTGCCTCTTAGTGGTAATGTTACAGAAAGGTGTCACTTTTCTTAGGGCATAGCACTTTGCAGGTATCATTTTGCAGATGTCATTTACGTGGGCAGACCAATTTAACTCTGCATCAAGTTCCAGGCCAAGAAAATTGGTCAAGTATTCTTTTTTAAGGTATTCGTCACTCATTAAAATTTGGTTTTCATGAGTTTTTTGCCTCCCAAGGTAAAATTCAATATAAACTGATTTACTTGTATTTAATTTTAGTATGTTTTCATTAAAATACTGCAGAATTATGCGTAAGGCAATATTCGATTCCTCCTCAAGTTGCAAATGGCATATTAATGTGGCGTCATCTGAATATAAGATAGCTGTAGTGGGGTTTGTTATAGACTGAATATTGTAACATAAATAATGAAAAGAAGTGGTCCTAATATTGACGCCTGTGGAATACCAAAATTAATGTCAGTGGTGTTTGATGTGTATGCTCTCTCTCTATTGGTAATAGACATAAAATACTTCCCATTTATCAAACAGGACCTAATTAGATTATCAGATGTGCCTTGAATACCATAGTTCCTCAGTTTGTCCAGCAATATGCTCATATCAATGCAGTCAAATGCTTTTTGTTAGTCTAGAAAGATGCCACATGCATGTTATTTTCGTCTATTGGTTGTGTAGTGTCTTTGATTAAGTGAGATGCTGCTGTAAAGGTGGATGATCCCTTACCAAACTTATACTGCCCCTTGCAGATCACTATTTTGCTTACCAGGAAATACTAGAGTCTCATGTATATTATTTTCTCAAAGATTTTGGATATTATTGGAAGAACAAATATGTGTCGAAAGTTTTCTATTAGATTTATTTTTCCTTTTTAAAAATAGGTACAACTCAAGCGATTTTCAACTCTTCTGGTCTCCACTAAAAACCATTTAGATGTGGTGGAGATGTGGGCTTCCATCAGCTGCCTGAAGCTTTTTAGTTGACAGTGCTAGTTCTGCTAGTGTTGGAGTTTGTCCTGCTGCTGTTGAGGATGGTTCTGCTGTTGTGAATGATGGTTCTGTTGCTCTTGCTGTTGTTCTGTTGCTGGTATTAGGTCTGGTTCTGCAATTCATGGAGCTGTTACCACATTTGTTGTTGTTAATGTAACTGTTATTGATGTTTTCACTACCACATTTGTTGTTGTTAATGTAACTGGTATTGATGTTTTCACTACCTATGGTGGAGATACTGCTACGTGAGCTGGTTCTGGCACTTTTGAATCGGCTGCTGCCGGTATCAGAGCTGGTTCTGCTGTTGATGAAGCTGATACTGCTTTTTTTCTTGTTGCTGCTGTAATTGTTTCTGCTGCTTTTGCTATTTTTGGTCGAAACACTTCTGCATGTGTTAGCTTTAAAATTAGTGGAGATAGGGTGCTCATCACACTTTGCTCTTCGTCACATAGGATTTCAGGCTTTGCTTTTTTGGTTTCTTTAATGGAAGGAGTAGTTGCTGATTGTCTGTGCTTCGAAGACATGAGATCATGTCTACATGGAATGCTAGTCACAATAACATTTATGAAAATTGGTAAGATACTGTCTTGCATTGGACATAAATTTGATATTTAACAGTCTCATCATTATCCTAAAAATGACAGTCTGCAGGGTAGAGGAGCATTCCATGCACACAGGTGTGCCTGTACATTTAATTAACATCAAAACTCATGTCTACTGTAAAATACAGCGGTTGTCAGAATGTATTTGTGAAAATAATATCATATCAGTTGTGAAACTTAATATTAGTAGAAGATTTTAGTACAGTACTATCTTCTGAATATTCAAGCAGATTTAACAGAAAGGCAGATGCATTAAATTTTATATTTATTTCCTCTGCAATTACAATAACGGTAAAGATTAGCAATATTCAGGACCAACATTTTTATCTGTGACATTTTGCTCTGTAGTCAGATGGCATATGTAAATTTCATTGTAAATGGATTGCTTTCTCACAGATGAATTGTTTGATGTACCAGATAGTCTGGATTTCATATTGTGTAGAGTGAGCTGCACAAATTTTTATGTTCAAAATTAAATTTTCACTTGGTTCTGTTGCCCTGGACTGAGATCTACCCATTTTGATATCAGACTAAGTTTTACACATTTCTCAGTTACCAACCTCACACTTCCAAACACTAGTATATGTATGACATTAATCTTTCAGTTTACTTTCACTACATAGAATGTTTCAGGTAATTCGCACAAAAATAGAGAAACAGATATTTGTAGTGGTTATGTGACTCCAAAAGCCTAGTATACCTGATTGATTTATGATCAGCGATTCATCTTCTGACGTTGCTCCCCAACTTAGGCAGCAGATTGACAACTCAGTGCTAGTCTTCATTACGATTTCAGTCTGTAGATAAGCCAGCTAATTTTTGGTCTGGGTAAACTCCTAACAATTTTAATTTTTGATGTGACCGATAGCATTCAAATTCAGTATAATGTATTCAGTTTCACTGTCATTTTCTATTAGCCTCACATCATGTGTAATATCTGTCCATTGCTAATACCATACTGTGTTACATATTTTCATGGTTAGTATCACATGTTATGAGTGTTGAGTCATTTACATATAGCAGTGCACCACATAGTCAACTGTGGGTAAAGCATTCACATAAATAATTATCAGTAATAGAGAAGGTCCAACAACAGACAACTGTAGCTGGAAGAATATAATTTCTTATTGTTTATCTTCGCTAAAAGTTTTCTATTGTCCAAGCAAGACTACTTTGGATATACAGCATTGTCTCCTACTATGTAGGAACAGAGTTCCCTGGTAGAAATATTATGGGAGAACATATGCTCACTCATGCCACATGTATACATCGCTCAGTTAATTGCGGAATAGTGGTTTTCAAAGACAATCCTATAGTACGTTCTTCAGTAATAACTGCATATAATATCTTATATACTGCAGACGTTACAATGACTGCTTCTTGGTGGCAATGGTAAATCGTTTGCCTTTTATAATACAAACTGACCAGATAATATGTCTTAAATTTCTGAGACAGATTTTTTTAATAAAGAAATTCTTCATCTGCCAATTTAGGTCAGAAATTATGACATGTTAAGCTTGTAGCAGCAATGAGACTTGCTAAAATGGAGTATTTTTTGCACAAATGGTGAACATAAATTTTATGGACACCTTTTTCTATTCTTTTTGTAAGCAGTGATGACAAAATTACTAAGCATCATGACATCTAGTTTTCACATTATCTAGAAGTTGGAACTATCTTAACAGAACTATCCCCAGACACTAAATGAGGAATCAAATGTAGTTAATTCTCTGTGCTCTCCAAGGTGAGCGAGTGTTACTAAGAGTGATTTCTGCTGTATTATTTCTAAACCAATACTTCTTTTGCAAGTACTATATCAACTTCATTTACTGACATATCATTATAATTCCCTGTATACTTAGTAGCTCATGATTATTCATCACATAAGTAGGGTGTAAAATTGTGTATTGCTTGATAATTGTCATACTCCACATGCTGCCTTTCTAGAATTCGTATACTATCAATAGACACAAAACAACAGATAAGTCTCTGTCACCAACATGCTTAATTTATCTCTTTGTTATGTTTATTTAATTGAAAATATACTTTTAAATTTACTCTCTCTAAACTTTCACTATAATGTTTTTACCATTTCAGCATCAATTTTACACTGTGATGCACTTTTTGGATTTAATAATGTGATGTGAGTGTACAACTAATGATAACTGTAGAATGGTGCAGATAAACACATATACAGATAAGTTTACCAACATTTTTTGCTCAATCACTAATAAGTTTCTAAAACAACACAACACAGGGTTGTACAATCTGAATTCAAGGTTAACAGACCTGATGACGCTAATGTTATGTGGAGGTAAGCATAAGAGTAGAAGAGGTGAATTATATTCTTAGGTATAGTAACAGACAACATTATATCTGCCTGGCTCAGTGGGCTGACCTCGACAGTGTAAAGGAAATGAAGAAATGATAACATAAGCAATTTTTTGATCTGTAGCATAGAAATTTTAATGATACTTCCCCACCAGCAAACATTATTCAGTTGTGAAGCATTGGGAGATTTCAACACGTCTACTTCCATAAAATTTGTGCCTGCAGGTCGAAAGATCTGAATTCAAGCACAAATACTTTAGTCTATTTCTCAGCTTTGTGTCGTACAAATAAGATAATGACCAGGTTAAACTTATTTCTAATTCATCATCGTATGTTCTGTATAAAAATGAACGAAATGGGTTAGTAAAATACTGGGAATCTAAACTCCAAATGAAAGTAACTTCTCTACAGAGCTATATGCCCTTGCATCTCTTACACATTAATCCACTAACTGAGTAACTGTGTAGAGGTGCTCACAATATGAATATATATACACTGTAATTGTTGGAAATGAAGGCTATAGTTAACATGTAATAGTGTAAATATTCACAACATTGAAATGATTGTGAGAGAAAGCATTTCTACAGTGCAAACTATCAACCACATAAGTAACTATTTCTGTTAAGTAAGCTAGACACACCGAGAAGCTAGGTTATTGTGAGCATCTCTCTAGGCCTATTGAGTATGAATGTTAATATGAGCTGTAATTTACTTCCCTAATATTTGTTATCACCTTCTTTCTTTCTTTTCAAACATAAAATTTGAAGATAGCCGATGGAAAATTTGATACTGATCATAATACTACTACTATAACAATGCAACATGGCCAACTTCTCCTCATATTTTAAGGAGACAAAAGCACATTTTCAAGATATCAGCCTCAGTAATCCATTCAACGTGAAAATTTGAGCCATCATTCTGGTAGCATAGCTTTTAAACTTTCATACACTAGTTGCTTGTCAGTCACTTCATTCCACTGCAACCATCTTATGACCAAGTGTGAAGTACTCCACAGTGGAGTGACAACCAAGGCCCTCCTATTCACGGGATATTGTAGGCGAGGGAAGAGGTTTAGGGAGGTAAAGACATCTGCGGAATGGATTTTGAATTCTTATTCGAGAACATAGGTTGTTTTATACGAAATATAGACTCAATACTATTTTAGTAATAATGTATTCTGTAGGTGTGTGTATGCATCAATGTCGATATTAGTAACCCTAAGTAGCTGAAGAATTAATGTTGTTGTTGTTGTCTTCAGTCCTGAGACTGGTTTGATGCAGCTCTCCATGCTACTCTATCCTTTGCAAGCTTCTTCATCTCCCAGTACCTACTGCAACCTAAATCCTTCTGAATCTGCTTAGTGTATTCATCTCTTGGTCTCCCTCTACGATTTCTACCCTCCATGCTGCCCTCCAATGCTAAATTTATGATCCCTTGATGCGTCAAAACATGTCCTACCAACCGATCGTTTCTTCTAGTCAAGTTGTGCCACAAACTTCTCTTGTCCCCAATCCTATTCAATACCTCCTCATTAGTTACGTGCTCTGTCCACATTATCTTCAGCATTCTTCTGTAGCACCACATTTCGAAACCTTCTATTCTATTCTTGTCCAAACTAATTATCGTCCATGTTTCACTTTCATACATGGCTACACTCCAAACAAATACTTTCAGAAACGACTTCCTGATACATAAATCTATATTCGATGTTAACAAATTTCTCTTCTTCAGAAACGCTTTCCCTGCCATTACCAGTCTACATTTTATATCCTCTCTACTTCGACCATCATCAGTTATTTTACTTCATAAATAGCAAAACTCTTTTACTGCCTTAAGTGTCTCATTTCCTAATCTAATTCCCTCAGCATCACTCGATCTAATTTGACTGTATTCCATTGTCCTCGTTTTGCTTTTGTTGTTGCTCATCTTATATCCACCTTTCAAGACACTGTTCATTCCGTTCAACTGCTCTTCCAAGTCCTTTGCCGTCTCTGACAGAATTACGATGTCATCGGCGAAGCTCAAAGTTTTTACTTCTTCTCCATGAATTTTAATACCTACTCCAAATTTTTCTTTTGTTTCCTTTACTGCTTGCTCAGTATACAGATTGAATAACATCGGGGAGAGACTACAACCCTGTCTCACTCCTTTCCCAACCACTGCTTCCCTTTCATGCCCCTCGACTCTAATAACTGCCATCTGGTTTCTGTACAAATTGTAAATAGCCTTGCGCTCCCTGTATTTTACCCCTGCCACCTTCAGAATTTGAAAGAGAGTATTCCAGTCAACATTGTCAAAAGCTTTCTCCAAGTTTACAAATGCTAGAAACGTAGCTTTGCCTTTTCTTAATCTTTATTCTATGATAAGTCGTATGGTCAGTATTGCCTCACGTGTTCCAACATTTCTATGGAATCCAAACTGATCCTCCCCGAGGTCCACATCTACCAGTTTTTCCATTCGTCTGTAAAGAATTCGCATTAGTATTTTGCAGCTGCGACTTATTAAACTGATAGTTCAGTAATTTTCACATCTGTCAGCAACTGCTTTCTTTGGGATTGGAATTATTATATTCGTCTAGAAGTCTGAGGGTATTTCGCCTGTCTCATACTTCTTGCTCACCAGCTGGTAGAGTTTTGTCATGACTGGCTCTCCCAAGGCCATCAGTAGTTCTAATGCAATGCTGTCTACTCCAGGGGCCTTGTTTCGGCTCAGGTCTTTCAGTGCTCTGTCTAACTCTTCACGCAGTATCTTATCTCCCATTTGGTCTTCATCTACATTCTCTTCCATTTCCATAATATTGTCCTCAAGTACATCGCCCTTGTATAAACCTTCTACATACTCCTTCCACCTTTCTGCCTTCCCTTCTTTGCTTAGAACTGGGTTGCCATCTGAGCTCTTGATATTCATACATGTGGTTCTATTCTCCAAAGGTCTCTTTAATTTTCCTGTAGGCAGTATATATCTTACCCCTAGTGAGATAAGCTTCTGCATCCTTACATTTGTCCTCTAGCCATCCCTGCTTAGCCATTTTGCACTTCCTGTCGATCTCATTTTTGAAACGTTTGTATTCCTTTTTGCCTGTTTCATTTACTGCATTTTTATATTTTCTCCTTTCATCAGTTAAATTCAATATTTCTTCTGTTAACCAAACATTTCTAGCAGCCTTCGTCTTTTTACCTACTTTGTGCTCTGCTGCCTTCACTACTTCATCCCTCAGAGTTCCCCATTTTTCTTTTACTGTGTTTCTTTCCCCCATTCCTGTCAGTTGTTCCCTTATGCTCTCCTTGAAACTCTGTACAACCTCTGGTTCTTTCAGCTTATCCAGATGCCATGTCCTTAAATTCCCACCTTTTTGCAGTTTCTTCAGTTTTAACCTACAGGTCATAACCAATCGATTGTGGTCAGAGTCCACATCTGCCCCTGGAAATGTCCTACAATTTAAAACCTGGTTTCTAAATCTCTGTCTTACCATTATATAATCTATCTGACACCTTTTAGTATCTCCGGGTTTCTTCCATGTATACAACCTTCTTTTATGATTCTTGAACCAAGTGTTAGCTATGATTAAGTTATGCTCTGTGCAAAATTCTACCAGACGGCTTCCTCTTTCATTTCTTAGGCCCAATCCATAATCACCTACTATGTTTCCTTATCTCCCTTTTCCTACTGAAATGAAATTAATGATTTTCAGTTTACAATTTAATTCTGCCTTCACTTTAGCACAGCCAGCTGTAAAATCCAAAGAGAATATTACATACCAGGGATGCTATATTTAAATAATGCTACTCTATTTCTCGAATGTCACACTAATTTGTTTCATCTATTTACCCAGAATTTATGAATGGCAAAGTAAAAATGCTCAGAGTAATGGGATCTCTGGTACCAGCTGCAGGTTAGAACCAGAATGCTTGGCACAATGAACAAACCCTGTTCCCAATGTTAAAACAGAATTTTACAAACCACTTACTCACTCCACTGTACGGTGCTTCACATAGAGACATTATGTGGGTGCAGTGACGACGAAGTGACGTGCTTGAAACTTTAAATATTGTACTGGCGAAAGGTCATAACTGGCCACCATCAGAATTATTGGTCAAAATTTTCTTGAGAGATCGATTCCTGAGGCTGATATCTGACAGGTGAAAACAAGTTGGTGAAGTCTTCGCTCGTTACTTACAAAGTTTAAAAAAACTAACGATTCAATTAACATATTGACATGTTGCAAACACATTTATGTACAAATCAGAAAGCAGTGTTGACAATTAAGTACAGCACATAGTACTGAAAGAAAGTTTATTCTCCACGCTACTGTATAGCCAGAGCAGAAGAAGCTCATGGAGAGAGAGAGTACTACAGTTTATACAAACGTCGAATACTGCTAAATATTCAAGTAGAAGAAATTTCGAAAACCATGCAGAAATTATAAATACTAAATAAGAAATAAATCTTGGCGGTCATCTTTCAACTGGCGACCTACAGATTGCCAGAATGCAATGCTAAAAGCTGAGTTACACTGCACGCATAACAACTCTCCTGAAAAAGTCAGGGTTCCGCTATTTTAGAAGTTCTTGCTGGAATGGACTACAGCATCCTCAATGGAGATCTTGTCAGTAGTCCTCCATATGGCAGTGCTGGCCAATTCTCGTGTTCTGACCGCTTTGTATCATCCTCTTCACTATGATGAGAATTGGGGCTACCCTCAAATTTCGAGATCATTGTGTGGGTATTCAGTTTCCTAGAAGGAGAAGCCCCTGTCATCGATCCGCGGCTCACAACTGTAGTAGGGCTTCATTAGGAGGACAAGGACGACGTCTCTGCGTTTTTGTCTTCTTCCCAAGGGTCAGAATCATCCACTTCTTATATGACGTCCGACAAGAAACGAAGGACATGATACAGCTCAAAGCAGTGCTGTGGTGACTTTTCCAATAGTCCTACTTTCCACACAGGTGTAAAAAGTGATACGAAATGTCCTGGACTGTATCTCGCTGGCCGGTGCTTGGCATTGTAGTGCTTGTAGCGTCTTCCTTCACTGTATTGTATGCGAATGTCATGGCACACAATATTGTGTCCTAATCTCTCCATTTGACAGCAATTTACGAGTACATCGACAGCATATCTGCGAACGTATTATTAAAGTGTTTTGTGAGACCATTAATCTGTGGATGGTAGGCATTTGTCATCCTGTGGGTGATGACACAATATGAAACTACCTCTGATACTAGTCTCAACTGGAAAAATTTTCCATGATCAGAGACTATTTCTTCTACAAGAAATTTTACAATATCCAGAACTTCGGCAATTGGCATAAGTTTGGTGATGGTGTAGCGTGTGAGAAAGTCACTACTGACCATTATCCATCGATTTCCATTTCTCGACTTCAGGAACCTCACCTAGGGGTCAATTACAATCAGACGCAATGACACTCCTACAGGTAGAATTGGTACCAGGTGCCCTGGAGGTAATAGCAGTATGTGAGTAGTAGGATGCACCTAGTTCTGGCGCTATTTTGATGTCATATTGATATGCAAATTAATTAAATTGTGACAGCTGATTGGTTTATGAACTTCACCTATTGTTCTGGTAAGTGGTTTGTTATGTAACCCTTCCCTGTAATCTACTGTTTTATTAACTGATTTATGACCCCTGGGGATAATCTGTCCTTCTGTATAAGCCCTTTGCTCTTCCCTCTCAATCCCTCACACCGCTCTGGAAACCACCAACCCTCCCCATTCCCCTGAAAGATGCTAGCACACTTTTAGGCCTGAGTTACTTGAATATCCTCCACCCCACTATCAATTTGATTGACTTCTCTCTCTCTCTTCACTCTCCCTCTCTTTCTCTCTCTCTTCTCTCTGTCTCTCTCGGATGGCTACTTCCTACCCAGTGAGCGTCTGTCATGTTCCACACTAACCACTCTTTTGTCCTGAGTAAAGTAAATCCACAGCTGTGGATATCTTGGAAATATTCCACACTCTATCAGATTGAATGACTAATTAATTAATTAGTTTTTCCATGCATCCTATTGGTGGTTAATAGCACTGATATATGTGTTGGAATTCGATCCCGCAACTGCCTGGTTTCCTCTTCTGGAATTTTTTTTCTCCTTGCCTCCTGTTGGCGGATAATGGCACAGTGAAATCACTTGGCAGGAGGTCCATTACGCTGGAGGCAGCTGAGAATTTCAAATTTCAGCTCAGTCGTCTGCTATGTCCTTAAACAGTTTGTGGAGGGGAAGGACTGATGTGTGTACTCTCAGTACTACTGTTGTAAACAATAAACTAATCAAACAGGGATTTGATGTCTCAGTTGTAAGTGAAACTGTATAAAATGGTAGTTGGGATTTCAAGTTTCGGTGTGAATTTATACCATTATGGATGTGGAACTCCCGACCGCTACAGATCTGCTAAGTTTATTTTATAAACCACTATAGAATTCCTAGGTTTGTTCTCTCAGCTGCATGAGGACAAAGCAGGAGAAGGAAATGCCCTACCATGTGATAGGGTAGTAACAACAACAAATGCCACTACAAGACTGAGTGCAACTGCAATGTTCTATAAGCACTAAATTACAATCCTAGTCACTGAACGGTGTACATAAAGGTTACTCACCCTCAGATGTCCACACACAATGTGTCCACCGCATCGTAGAACGTCAGTGCCAATGCTCAGAGGTCGGGTAAAACTCCTGTCATGACCACAGCCACAGTTGTGTATGTCAGAGTGCACCACACCGGCCATGGAGGGCATCTTGGGATGAATGGAGAGGTAGGAATTCTGATGTTATCACTACATCCAGTGTCAATACTTGGCAGTGAAAGACAATGAATTGTTCAAGTTTATACGGAGAATATATGCAACACACGTGATCAAAGAGACAGCCCAAACGCATAATGAGTATTAGTTCACTATTCAGCTATCCAGAGAGCACTTTGAGGGCCGCCACTGGGACTTGTCTCCCTCCCCCCCCCCCCCCCCCCCCCTTGCTATGATCAAGAACCAACTAACCAGCCAACCAGAACTTTTTCTTTATACGCACCTCTCGCAACAGCCTTAAGTCAGAAATGTCACTTTGTTCGGGCCACCGGCTATGTCTGACACATGTCCCACAAGCCAATCAGTGTCGTTCTAGGAAACCAGCCACATATTTATCATTGTATTATATATTATATATTTATCATTGTAATTACAATTAAATATTAATTCGAAAAGAGAGCTAATTTGTGATAAATGCAGGTACTAGGGCTACTCCTCTTTAAGGGAAAACTAGATGTAACACAATATGTTAGTTAGAAAATCTGCTCCAGTAACCAAATTACAAACGCCACAAATTGTTCGTATATTACGCAAAGGTCAACGGTAGCTTCCGAAAATTCTCAGATAATATATAGGGCTACTCCTCTTTAAGGGAAAACTAGATGTAACACAATATGTTAGTTAGAAAATCTGCTCCAGTATCCAAATTACAAACGCCAATTTGCTGCAAATTGTTCCTAGATTACGCACAGGTCAATGGTAGCTTCCGAAAATTCTCAAAAAACGCACGTTCATTTGCACTGACATACAATGATGTTCAGTAGAGAGCCTATATACAGGCTCTCTAATGTTCAAGGGTGATGTATTCTTTGGCAGAACTGTGACCACAAACGCTGATTTGTTATGAAATAAAGTCCGTATGGAGAACACTCGTACCCGTAACTTACGGAATATAGCTTTGTAAACACCCGCAAATTCTCAGAATAACCTCTCTCTCACGTAATTGTACAATAAAATTAGAGAACGATTCTTTTTAACGAGGATACGCCTCTTGTTCTAGAAAATTTTAAAAGAACACAATGACGTTTAAGCCTACAATTAACGATAATAGTACGAGGTTGTCGCAGCACTCATGAATATTCGAAATTTCACAATATATTACCTATAATACGTATCTGTACAATCAATGAAAGATCACGCAGAAACGACGCGAACAGTAACATATGCGAATCTAGAATTTTAAATCGGTACACAATCTCTTACTCGCGGTCTCGCATAAATGAAAATTCTAAGGTCGGTTTTATATATGTAAACAAAAGTGCGTATGCACAGATTTTTCTCGTAGATGATTCAAATGGTTCAAATGGCTCTGAGCACTACGGGACTTAACATCTATGGTCATCAGTCCCCTAAAACTTAGAACTACTTAAACCAAACTAACCTAAGGACATCACACAACACCCAGCCATCACGAGGCAGAGAAAATCCCTGACCCCGCCGGGAATCGAACCCGGGAACACGGGGGGGGGGGGGGGGGGGAAGCAAGAAGGCTACCGCACGATCACGAGGTGCGGGCGTAGATGATTCTGTCCACGCTTCTACATTGGCATGCCGAAGGAGAACACTGCAGCCTCAGTTTATCTCGATCAAAATTTCAAAAATATGGAGCTCCAACGAAGTACGTCTTCTGCCTATTGCAGCTAACAATGCAAATATATTCGTGCACGATCTTAATTTACCGTGCGTGTACGATCCAGATCGTACGGTTGACAATGCTGGAAGGGATTGATTTGGCGCAATAAAATTTAACAGCTGTTACCTTTCCCAGATTTCTACTTTATCCGATAACTAAGTTGACACTCGTCGCGATGGCTACTGGGAGCGACTGTGAAGGCATTTCCCATATAGTCACTTCCGTCAGACAACGCGCTGAGTGTCAACTTAGTTTGTGCGTAAATGCCTTGCTGACGGCATTAGCGTACATTTAGACCTTGTTGTGATAAATTTACATAATTTATTTTCGAGACGCCTGGTGAAGAGTCATAGAAATGGTACATACTGACTAGTAAAGAGGAAAGTGGGTGGAATATGATTCATTATTCGTACAAAGGTCGTATGTCAGTGCAAGCAGTTTCCTCGTTGTTATCTAGTTTGTAAATGTCGTACTGGGAGAGTTATCTCTGATCAAATAAATGTGCCCCAAGATATGCTCTCAGTGAAAGACTGCGTTTGACAAGGCAAACGCGAGTTGTAGGTTTGAAATGTAGAAACGGTGCCCGCAGCCGGCCGTGGTGGCCGAACGCCGGCATGGTAGCTCAGAGTGTTCGGTCAGAGGGTTAGCTGCACTCTGTAATAAAAAAACTGAGTTAATCGATCAACAACGAACTTAAAAGGATGTCTTACGACGTCCGTCCCGAGCAGATGCAACGAACAAAATAAGATTTAAAAAATTAAAAAAAAAGCGGTTCTAGGCGCTCTGTCCGGAACAGCCCGACTGCTACGACCGCAGGTTCGAACCCTGCCTCGGGCATGGATGTGTGTGATGTCCTTAGGTTAGTTAGGTTTAAGTAGTTCTAAGTTCCAGGGGACTGATGACCACAGCTGTAGGTCCCATAGCGCTCAGAGCCATTTTTGAACAATGCCCACATACCTCAAACAATAAGGAACGCTTATTGTACAGAGAGAAACCTGAGTGCGGTAAAATGCGTAAACGAGGTATGTCTGTAAACAAATATTGCATACTGTGCTGAAAGTAACAATCATTCACAATTAGTTCGTATCCCGCCAATCTGTACACCACAAATGACTACCGTTAGGAATCCAAATCTGAAAACGGTCTTTGTCAACAATATTAAATAGTCGTCAAATGTGCCATTGGATTTATAGCATGTGGACCCACGGTAAGAATGACACGTGGCACTAGGTGCAAGACAAGTCAATTGTTTTTAACGTGATGTGAATACCTGTGTGTGTATGACCTGGCGATCTTTATAACTTCTCTGTTGTAGCAGGGTTCACTCCCATCCATTAGTTGGGAGTTTTGTATTTTATTTCTGTTTGGATGCGCTTTCTGTCGGTCTCATAAAATTTGTTCCACGGGTATTAGAATATTAGCTGTTTTTGTTGTGGTACCTTGTTTATGAGATGATTAAGAATCAGGCAGGCAATGAGTAGAAAACCATCGACATACTGCAATTTTTCCCATTAAAAGCATTCTGGTTCAAAATGGCTCTGAGCGCTATGGGACTTAACATCTCAGGTCATCAGTCCACTAGAACTTAGAACTACTTAAATCTAACTTAAATCTAACTAACCTAACACACATCCATGCCCGAGGCAGGATTCGTACCTGTGACCGTAGCGGTAGCGCAGTTCCAGACTGAAGCGCCTAGAACCACACGTCCACACCGGCCGGCAAAAGCATTCTGGGTACGTTGGCTTGTCATCCGATAAAACATTTAAAACACTAAAATGTATCGGTACCAACGTTACAAAGAACGCATGTACAACTGACGTACTCTTTCCGATACTAACCGCAACAAAACATGGCACGCAGAAACTTGTTAATTTTAATTGATTCAATTGTGGGTTGTTGGTGAAACGTCGTGTATTGTTTTAACCAGACCAATTGCCAACAAGCCATGCAAAGCTCAAATAGTCGGCCACATATCCCTCCCTTGTCTCCTGATACCGTAATTATTTTTTGGCCAATAAACTCTAATATGTATAAAGTCAGTGTTCTAGCGAGAACGTCAGGAATGCGATATATTGCAGTAATCGCTGTAGGGAAGTTCACAGATGTACGTGAACCCGGAATTATGATTGACAAAACACACACTTCATTTCTAATAACATAGTGCAAGATAAAATCACATATTTAAATTGCAGTAGTCTTGTCAGAAAGCTGGTAGCAAAGAATGTCTGTGTTAACCCTCCTCACGGGAGTCTGGAGCCAGCATCGTAAGGAATCTTAACTACCGCGCAAACCGATAAATGTCGCTATGGTCACGCTACCATCATACTTTGCGAGTCCAGGATGCCCATTTGCCAGGTTTATTGTGTGTATGATAAAGATCATATGTGTGCCATAATTTCAATTCCTATATGAGACGTGATCCTAAATGAAGGATTATACGCCAAAATATGGTTATTTTGGGGTTTTAACTCTCTGAGGGAGAAACAGTTGCGAAACAACTCTGTACACATCGCTAGGTTTCTACCAAGAGATTACGAAGCACGGGCACAACAGTGAACTACTCTCAAGTTAACACAATTTGAGTGTAAGAACTTCTTCCGTTACATACACCTCGTAGGGACCTTGTTGTGCAGTAAGGTTCATTTTAGCGCTGTTTTTCCATCACAGTTCGGCTCAGTATCAAAAATTTAACCAACAATGGATTTCGGCTGGGTGTTTCCCGTAGTGTATGATTTCTTATTAGATGTAATCACACCAGCAGCTATGCTGTGCGCTGTTTGACAATCATTCTCAGCTATTCGTGTTCTAGTTCGGTATCTAGCACGCCTCGTCAAACAATATATAACATTTATATTTGTATTAGTTTGTGTAATTTATTGAGCTTGTTTAATGCCAAGTAGTGATAACGAGGCGTACTGTGTTTCTACGCCAAAAGTAAAGCAGGTGCAAAGAGGTGAGTTGCCAAATAGTGAGATAGCTAAGCACAGGCTTCATCAATATCACACCGTATGCGAAAAGGATCCACCGTTTTGCTCATGAACAGCAAATGATCCTAATAATTACTGTAAGGCAAAATGCAAACATTGTAATGATTCTATACTAGCTACTCTAATTATATTTAGGAAACACATGCAATCAAAAGATCATATCAGTGAAATGAGTGGTACCACTGAAAAATCATGCGCAACTTGGCAAAGTTTTTGTATAAAGGTACGACAACGCTGGACAAGCAAACTACAGAAGCCGAACTCAAAACTGTCACGTTCCTAGCAGCTCATGACATTTCTTTTAATACAGCTGACCACTTGGCAGCTATGTTAAAAAGTGCGCTTCCTGATTCTAAGACAGTACAAAATGCTGTTGCGAAAAGGAACAAAAGCACAGCTATTCTAAGAAATGCTATTGCACCTTCTTACAAAACTAATATTATTCCAAGTTTCTAAAAGTAAAATTGTCCATTATGACACATAGAATTACCAATATTGGGTCAGTCAGTTCTGTATGCACTGTGGTGTTCTGCACTACTGGCCATTAAAATTGCTACACCAAGAAGAAATGCAGATGATAAACGGGTATTCACTGGACAAATATATTATACTGGAACTGACATATGATTTCATTTTCACGCAATGTGGGTGCAAAGATCCTGAGAAATCAGTAATAACGGCCTTGGTACGCTTGGGAATTGAGTCAAACAGAGCCTGGATGGCATGTACAAGTACAACTGCCCATGCAGCTTCAACACGATACCACAGTTTATCAAGAGTAGTGACTGGCGTATTGTGACGAGCCAGTTGCTCGGCCTTCATTGACCAGACGTTATCAATTGGTGAGAGATCTGTAGAATGTGCTGGCCAGGGCAGCAGTCGAACATTTTCTGTATCCAGAAAGGCCCGTACCTGCTGAAATGTAGGGTTTCACAGGGATCGAATGAAGGGTAGAGCCACGGGTCGTAACACATCTGAAATGTAACGTCCACTGTTCTAAGTGCCGTCAATGCGAACAACAAGTCTAACCAATGGCACCCCATACCATCACGACGGGTGATATGCCAGTATGGCGACGACGACTACTCGCTTCCAATGTGCGTTCATCGCAATGTCGCCAGATACGGATGCGACTATCCTGATCCTGGATTCATCCGAAAAAATGACGTTTTGCCATTCTCGCACCCAGGTTCGTCGTTGAGTACACCATCGCAGGCGCTCCTGTCTGTGATGGAGCGTCAAGGGTAACCGCAGCCATGGTCTCCGAGCTGGTAGTCCATACTGCTGCTGCAAATGTCGTCGAACTGTTCGTGCAGGTGGTTGTTGTCTTCCAAACGTCCCCATCTGTTGACCCAGGAATCGAGACGAGGCTGCACGATCCGTTACAGCCATGCGGATAAGATGCCTGTCATCTCGTCTACTAGTGATGCGAGGCCGTTGGGATCCAGCACTGCGTTACGTATTACCATCCTGAACCCACCGATTCCATATTCTGCTAACAGCAATTGGATATCGACCAACGCGAGCAGCAATGTCGCGATACGATAAACCGCAATCGCGATAGGCTACAATCCGACCTTTATCAAAGTCGGAAACGTGTTGGTACGCATTTCTCCTCCTTACACGAGGCATCACAACAATGTTTCACCAGACAACGCCAGCCAGCTGTTGTTTGTATATGAGGGGTCGGTTGGAAACTTTCCTCATATCAGGACGTTGTAGGTGACGCCACCAGCGCCAACCTTGTGTGAATGCTCTGAAAAGCTAATCATTTGCATATCACAGCATCTTCTTCCTGTCGGCTAAATTTCGAGTCTGTAGCACGTCATCTTCGTGGTGAAGCAATTTTAATGGCCAGTAGTGTATTATCACAGAATGGAAGGCCGAATTTTGAACAAACTCTTCAGTTTGACTGAAATAATGACAGTGTCAGTAGCTCGTACACCTGGGTCTAACTTGTATGAGAAGCTCACTCATGCTTGAATACAACATAATATTCTATTAATAAACACCATTGAGTGGCTCAGATGGTGCAGACACTATGGAGGAGAAGCACAATTCAGTACCCAGTCTACTAAAAGACTTTCTTCCTGGAATCATATTAGCAAACTTCATTCGTCACTCAGATCACTTGCATGCAAATGATGGTTGCAAGGCACTTCCTAGTGGTTGAAGGAACTTGCAAGGGACGAATATAATTTCTTAAAACTAAGTTGCAATCGGCAATATCGGCTAGCTCAATTTCAGAAACATATGTAGCTTAAAGTAAATAAAATACTACATGCAGCGCAGACTCGTTGGCTTTCATTTCCGTCTGTTGTTGAATGAATGTTGGAGCCGTCAGATGCATCAATTTCCCTTTTTTATTGATCAATGGGCAACAGGAAAGGTTAATAAGTCGAAAGAGATGCTAAACTTGCTCCACGATCCATTTATTGAACTGCATATCTTATTTCTAAAGTGGATTTTGCTCAAATTTAATACAATGAATGCTTACTTCCAGTCTTCAAAGTTGTAGTACTAAACTTATAGAAACAAAGGAAGAAATTTTTAAAGACTTTTTGCTAACATACACGAAACAGTATCATGTTTACAAAGAATCCCTGGACGCAATTATTGTGGACGCTGTAGAGGTTACAGATGAGACCAATCTCTTGGACATGAACAGCATGTATTTAGCAGCTCCGGATCTGCGTTATTTCGGAACCGAGGCAAAGCTTTAGTGGCACCTTACCCCCCCCCCCCCCCCCTCCACTATTCCGCCCCCGAGCGTTTGAGATAGGACGTGAAAATTTTAAAAATAATCGATTTTTGAAAAATACGTATATTTTGTAGCGTACATCTTTCCGAAGAGTTTGACATGTAAAAAATATGTGGCTCAAGGAAATGTAAGACATGTTATTTGGTCTTAGAGCGTGCCAAAGTGCAGTGCCACGCCTTTTCACACACCATTCTTCTGTCGCAGATCACTATATATCGCTCTGTGGAATTCAAACGTGTATATTTTGTAATGGAAGTCATCAAACCTATACTCAGGGAAGCGGAAATAAAATGTTCTGTGGCGCTTCTCCTACTCCCAGTTGGTCAGTTTGACATCCTTTCCTCCTTAAAAAAACTCACAATTAATACTTGTATGGGATTATCTGTAACCAAGACGATAAGAACTCTTCAGAAAATGTGCATTCTTTATTGCCTATTAGCTAATAACTTTCTCTTTTGTGTGACATAAAGTTAAATATAGGAAACATAAAAACAGTAAAGACAAGCAAGACAGTACATATTTCTTCAACCTTTACCCTTTCTCTCGAGTCTTGCTACAGCTTTACACAATGTGTTTTCCTTTCTGCTAAAGAATCTATTACCTCATCAAAGTTCGTCAAACGTTTTGCACATGAAAAATCAAAATGTCGTTTTATAATACTGAAAAATCTGTTAATATATATAATATCCAAGATTGGTGTGGTTTCTCGATTTGATTACGTCTGTTTTGTCACTCTCTGCTAGTTAAAATGAAATAGGACTTTTTGATAGTGCAGCAGTTGTAACACATGCCAAACAAGCGAGACTGTGAGATGTCCCCATTTCTTCTCCTTCCTCATTGTAACAAACAATCTTGTCACCACTGATTCTGTAACTATTCCTGCCATTGACAAAACTTATTCTCTGGTTGACTTCATTAACTCTGCCGGAATCACCAGCTTTTTTACCCAACATTTATTCTCCAGTTAGGCATTATTGCGTGTTTCTATAACGCATTTTCCGCTCTATTCCGAGAACAGAACTTAAGTGGCTGCTAACAGGGGACTGTACAACTGACCCTTAGTACTCTAGCGATCTCTAAAAAAATTTCTATCAAAATTCCATTTTCTTGGATGCCCAGAGCAGATAATATGTAATCTTTCTTACCTGTTGTCCCTGTTAGTCGCTTGTTTCCAGTCTGGTGGCCTGGAACTATGCATTTCAATAATAATAATTACAATAGTACTGATCATTCGCACACTCAGTCAACCACATAAACAAACAGCAACTGTCAATCACCCCTTCAGGTTTATTCGGTTCATCCCCATTTGTATGTGAAAAAGTTTTCTGTTTCTAGATGTGATAGGGATTCCCCTGGCAGAGGACATCATGTACACCATGACAGCATTCAAAAATCAGCATATGATTCTTTCAGAAATCAACTTACAATGTGTTCAAAAATATTCAAAAGGCAACAGGGATGAGTTTCAAAATCATACAAATAATCGATACCTCAACATATGTTGGATCCTAGGCGATTCATGAAACAAGGTTTTTTTCTTCAAGAATATGAATTTGGCGTCCCCTGAATTGCCACCCAGGGCAGATACCCTGGTTTGCCCACCCCATAGATCTGGGCCTGGTATTCAAAGGATATTTTGGCCATGTCTCATCTTATAAGGAATTCAGAGAGAGATACTTCATAATTTATCACTGTAAAGGAATTCAGATGCAGTTTAAATTTTATGATCCTTGTCTAGAACATTTATCTGTATTTTCTCCAACAAGACCCTTGTCTCGCGCAGAGAGTGAAGTTGCATCAACTTTAACAATAGTGACATATCTTATACCACTAGTTAAACCACCTGAAATGCAAAAGATGGATGATGAATGAGGTTCTTTGCCATTAGATGTGCTTACAGTAGAAGTTTCTTCGGAATCTGAAAAAAAATGGTTCAAATGGATCTGAGCACTATGGGACTTAACATCTATGGTCATCAGTCCCCTAGAACTTAGAACTACTTAAACCTAACTAACCTAAGGACATCACACAACACCCAGCCATCACGAGGCAGAGAAAATCGCTCACCCCGCCGGGAATCGAACCCGGGAACCGGGGCATGGGAAGCGAGAATGCTACCGCACGTCCACAAGATGCGGGCTCCGGAATCTGAACCTGACAGATTTTGGCACAAGGTATGCTTAGCTTTTCATAATAATATGCTGTGAATTAACTATTAAAATAATTTTAGTGTGAATCTGTATATGAAGGGGAAAGTGTTATCCCATGCTATAAATGTATATAAATACAGGACTAATTAAAGTACAATGTACCAGTTTTTCAGGTTGGAAGAATCTCATCCAACGATGGTGCACCTTTTTATTGTGCTTCAGCAGACTTCACCCTGGCTATACTATTACCTCTGCAGTCCACAACTGTATTCAGGTAAGATAAAAGTCATTATTGGTTTTTCTATTACCATCCTTAACAGCAACTAGCGAGACTATTTGATAAATGAGAAAGAATGAGATATGACACACCAGTTTCAAAATATTCAAAATAATTTTTTAAAATTAATTTCCATTTGAAATTTTTGTTTTCAGCAAGATATTCAGAATGAAAACGAAGTTGATAAACCAGCTGTCTACATCTGCAATGAATGAAACTCTCCTGGCATCACAGTGCGCCAAATGGTGCTGCGCTACGTTCCAGTTGTTCATGTCTATGATTGAAAGAATGGCCACTGTTCATCTTTACCTGCCAAAGGACACAATGAAGTTGATAGATTCCCAACTATATTATACGATTGTATCGAAGTCAGTAACAGTGATTAGATTCACCCAGACACGTTCAAAACGTTCTTGCAGTGACATTGTTTATTTTATGTAAATTAAATGTGGAGGGGGAGTGTTTATCACAATTGTGTGGATTATCTCAGCATGCATCTCAGCCA
Source organism: Schistocerca gregaria (assembly GCF_023897955.1). NCBI lineage: Eukaryota > Metazoa > Arthropoda > Insecta > Orthoptera > Acrididae > Schistocerca > Schistocerca gregaria. The sequence continues at coordinate 329,761,110 of NC_064923.1, forward strand.
ACCCACACTACCAACTATCTGTAGTCCCTGTCCGTGTCCTCCATGCTCGCTACCTTGAGATTCCTATAGTAAATGCCCTAAAGAACAGACACCGCAGATTCACATAACTGATTTGCTTCAGTGAGTAATGAATCCACCACTTTCAGTGTTGATGCGTAATTATGTTTGTCCTGCTATGGGAATATTAGAGCAGCAACCCTGGAAGAGATGGATGGGGACTATGGGTAGGTGGCGCTGGTTGGGACTGTGGGTCTGCTGAGATAGCCCACACAATTGCTATAAACTCTATGTCCGGGCAACAGAGTGGTTAATGGAGCTGCCAGTAAGTAGGAGATCCTAAGTTTGTAGCCCAGTCCAGCACAGATTTTCACTTGTTGCCATTGTTCTCCATAAAGTACAGATGTACCTGACATCAATAGTTCCTTCCAACCCCTCTACCTTCTGTTTACACATTATGTATCACAGCTGCAATTTCTGCATGCTGTCTGTTCTTTCGGACATATCCATAAAAACAGACACCAGGCATTCATATAATTGTTTATTTTGTTAAATAGTTTGAATGTTTTTGTAACTATGGAACATAGACTAATTAATGCTATCAGCATAGGCTAATATGGTAGTAGGTGAGCAGAGACTGAAAAATAAGAATGTATGATATTTTAAGTTGTGTATGATGTTTTTGTAGTGAAAAGTGTGGTCCAATTGCTGTGACATTCTAACAACACTGCCATTTACTCACTCTGTATCTTTGGTGATGTTTCATAACAGTGGACGTTTATATGTCACATCACAAATGTTGCAGATGCAATTGTTTAATTTCTGAATAACACGTCAACCATAGACTTCGACGTGCAGCTCTATTGTCATGATTATGGATTACAACAAACTCGTCACATTATTGTATTTCCATCCTGAATATTTACTCTGACGTAATTAAGCTGAGGCGTATCACACATGTTCACAAGTTGAACTGGGACGTTAGTTTTGAATCAATATTATTTTTGGATTATTAGTTTCGGCAAATATGTAGAATAGCTCGAAGTCTAGGTTAGGCTAAAAGGTGACAGTTTCGTGGTATTTCGCGAAATCAACAAGTGTGTTGTCATGAGAATGACTAAAATAATTGTTATGATTATGCATGTTGTGTCCGAAGAGTCATTTATGTTCACTATTTTCATGACAACAGTACTGAATGCTTCAATAAATCTTGTGAAATGATCACCATTTAATCTGTGAAAATTACAGTGACATAACTATTCAAGCGGCATGTGCAAGGCATTGATGCAGAATACAACAATGAAATGGAAACAAATTTCCGAGGAAGTAGAATATTGAACACCAGTTAATTGTAGGCGCAGGAAATGAAAAGGTGCTTGTTCAGCTTTGCGTATCCGCACCAATTTCCAAGAGCGCAATTATGTATCCGCATCTGTGCATGCATAATTTCCTGGAAATGTAGGCCATTCGTAAAGTGCATTGCTGCGCTATTTAACAAATGCCAGGCAGCTGGGGCCAGCATGTGTTTGATTGTGTAGCGTGTTGAGGTTATGCTGTGAAGCGATTTATGTGTAATAATATATGTTGACTCTGAAGGAAGCATGCAAAGTTTATAGATGATTACCGACAAACAAAAAAGCCATTTGGAATGCTGCTTCTGAAGTTTATTTGAGTAAAAATACGAGATACGTTGCCCTGAGTGTCACATATTAGATAAAAGATCTTTGATCATGTTTCTATATAGAAGAAGATACCGTAAGTTCCAAAGGAAGAAAACTGGGAAGCAGAAGCAAAAACTTTATGCATATGCATATGAAAAGTGAACGAATATTCATGCTATGCTTAAAAGCACAGCAACTGCGGAGCCTGACATTTGAGCAAAAGAAGTGATGGGGTATATGTAGTTTCTCAGCAAACTAATAAACATAGAAATGAAGCACACTGATGATGCAAAAAATTCGAAACCTGAAAACACAATCTCCATCCTAGTGGACTGGCGTCTACGAAACTCCCGAATTTGTCACGTCTGAGGAAGTTAATCTACATATCATATTTCACGATTAAATACAAATGATGCACTGAAAGTAAGTTAGCCTTCACTTAATGACTAAGAACTTCCCATAAGTATATCTCAGTTTCAGGAACAATAACTTTTGTTTTTATTGATTTATTTGCATTCCGTTGATCCAGTATGCAAGAGAATGGCATGGATATGTACTGAATCATAAATATACATGAGAGCAGCACTTATGTATGTAAATTGTAATATTATGTGGGAACAAAATATGCTAATAATTACAAGCTTTGACATATCCCAGTGTGAAAAGACATATTAAGGCTAATTCACATCGTCCGTCATGGCATAGCACCCTCATGTGACAGCACCATCACATCAAGGTGTATTCATACTATCCGTCACGTCAGGGCAGTTCAAGTCAGACGACCACAACTTGCATTGCTGCCCTCAGCTATTATTTTCTTGGGATTTGTGATCTTTGGAAGGTGAAGTTTCAACTGTTTTTATGCTGGAAGTGCACATACATAATACGGAGGCTTATATGCGTGAATGCTGGAGGCCACAGTTGTACGAAAATGATATTTATTGGACTCAAATGGTTTGCAGTTTGCAGCGATAGCTTTTATATTAGAGAAGGAAGACAGAAGTGAAAAATAACACAAGTGTGTGGGTCGGAAAATACGCCCTTACACGGTGCAGAATAGAATTTAACACATTATACAAGAAGCTTGAGGAAGAGGAATCTGCGTTTTATATTCTGTAAAGTGGAAGCATCAGTTTTTTTTTCATTTGATACATCAAATTGCACCCGAAATTACCAAAACGAACACAGTGTTAAGAGCTGCCATCACATCGCATGAAAATTAGGTTAAGGTTAACTTTAGTTGCTAGTCCAGTGCAAATTTTTGTGCGTTAGTCGTATCTCCCTCAGTACTTTTCAGTTCAAGATATACAGGTTTTTTTACATGTTTAACAATTCAAGTGCCTTCTTTGTACAGGGATTAGTTAGTAAAATCACATAAATATTAACCGCTGATGCTTGAAAAACTGTTTCACACACAATTCAGAGAGATGCTTAACAATAAATAGGCCTGCCGCAAAAGCATCCCGCAAACAACTTGCAGTGTCAGAAGATTTCAATGTGTTAATTTATATAAAACTAAACATGCCTGATAATGTGGAAATAAACTCTACCTACTAATCAATCTGATTCTGACCTTATTCATTTCAAGTTGCAGCTACGTCACAGTCCATTTCATTGTAAAGTATTAAATATGGTACCGGTATCTTTAAAAATCGACTTAGTAAATGTAGTAGAGGGCAAGCAATTTAGTACGCTCACGTCGTACAATTCAGAATGCTGTCTCACTGCTTCATTAATGTGTCACAATTTATTATAAATTTTAACAAAAGAAATAACGCAACACAATAATTTACAGCAAATAATGAACAACAAACAAAAACCACGACGAAACGAAATATGGAGACCTGACCATGGCCGTACATCAGGAGATAAATGAGCTTGTGGGTCACGTGATCAACAACTGACGGATGAGGTCAGCCATCAAAACTATCCTCCAGAGAAACCGTTATGATTCCGTGACATGAGGTGACAGGACGGCCAGTATGGATGGCGCAATTAGAAATGCACTGCAGAATGTTTCGACATGTGCATTGGCCTTAAAACAATAATAAATTACAATCGTTCCACATTACAAGTTACAAATTTGATAGGATTGAACCAGTCCCACCTGGGTATCTGCCCCCCCCCCCAAATTCCAATAAAGGAAAAAAACAGCAGCTTTTGTGTTTTATTTTTCTGTCGCCTTTCCATCGCAACAAACGCAACACAAGCTACCAAGCAAATAAGGAGGTTCATAGCAGACTGCCTGTGCAACGAGGCAACATGCGGACATGAGATTGCCCATGTGTACATACGTTCTTTCCACAAATATTTGTGCATGGCCTTTTATTCACCTGTGTCTTCGATTGTGTACAAAAAAAGCCATCATGTGGATGTACCTTGATAGAGAAATCTGGATTACAAACGAACCTGAGTTACTTTACAAATTCCCACACACATACCTCAAAACAAATAAAAGCTACTTTCTCAAAACACGTCATTTATTACAAACTGCAAAATACGTTAATATTTCTATCTATACTGTATGTGTTCTTGCCCCTCGCATTTCCTTTCAATGTAAAAGACACGTTGTAAACACCCCCCTACATTTTTCGTAGTTTATGTAATATGCATAAAAATACTCACCTGAAACACGTCCACAACCTAATATAGCAGACCTTTGCAGCTGTTGAAATGGAACTTGATACATTATCACTGTTTGTTAACGAAGTGAGACCTCATATATTACGTATATAACCACAAACAGAATACTACGGAAACATTGAATATTTAGAAATGGTGTAGAGAAACAACTATCCATTGTGATAGTAAACTCAGTGCCAATAAAATTGACTGAAGTAAATTTTGTGTAGATCTAGATCTAGAATTAGCTGCTTTGGGACTGTCGGATGCCAACTTAATTGTTGTTTCTGTGTACTGTTCCTCATATAGAAATTTTGAAAATTTCCTCAACCAGTTGGAAAGCTGTCTGTTAATGTAGTGTACTTAGGGACAAAAATTGCTTTATGTGGAGACTTCAACATTCATATTGGAGAAGGTAATGGTAAAGAGCTTTCACAAACAGAATACTACGGAAACATTGAATATTTAGAAATGGTGTAGAGAAACAACTATACCTTGCGATCTAGCAGTGTATGTAAATAGTAAACTCAGTGCCAATAAAATTGACTGAAGTAAATTTTGTGTAGATCTAGATCTAGAATTAGCTGCTTTGGGACTGTCGGATGCCAACTTAATTGTTGTTTCTGTGTACTGTTCCTAATATGTAAATTTTGAAAATTTCCTCAACCAGTTGGAAAGCTGTCTGTGTAACCTAGTGTACTTAGGGACAAAAATTGCTTTATGTGGAGACTTCAACATTCATATTGGAGAAGGTAATGATAAAGAGCTTTCATGAACTTAGTAAGCAGCTATGTACTATTCATAAGAAACTCTCTACCAACAAGAGGAGCTATTTGTCTTGAAACAATTGTGACAAACCTAAATAGTTGGGACTACAAAGTAAGTGTGGTGGATACTATACTAGCAGATTACCATGCAGTAATGATGAGGTAATCAGTAAGTACACAACAAATTCCCAGCAGCCATTCAAATTATATATTCAGAAATAGAGTTATTACAAAGCAAAGCTAAGATGATTGCAAAACTACTGTGTCTTCTACAGATTGATACCAAATAATTGATGAATTGTCACCAAATTTTGTAATCAATCACATGTTCCAGACCCTTAAAACGAAATTTGATGAACTATTACATTAAAAACCAAGAAATATTCAAATGCTAAATCAAAATGTAGACAAAAAACTAATGAAGTAAAGAGGTGGTATACTCCTAGACAAGCCAAAATAAAATGTATTGTCCAAACACTAAATGACAAGGTCAAAACTGCTGAAGGTATAGATATTAAGGATAGACTGTACTCTAGTTACTTACAGACCAAAAGGATCTACAGAAAGGAAGTAGAGAAAGCAAAGAAGGAAAGCAATGCCAGATTTATTGAAGATGCTCACAATACCCGTAAAGCAGCATGGGATCTCGTTAATAAGCACAGGAAAAGGCCCACCTCTTGGTCTAATTCTTGCAGTCCAGATGAGTTTAATGACTATTTTACAAAAATAGTGGGAAACACAGTAGATGAAATTCCTGACTTTGGAATAGGTCCTGCAGCTGCTGTGAAATTTGAGAATTAATGCAGCATGGTAATGTGGAAGAGAGTGCATCCAAAAGAAATAATAAAAATTGTAAAAAGCTACAAATCTTCAGGAGCCCTGATATTTCTGGCATGTCCTGTACTATATTAAAAACTATAATCGGTGAAATTGCACAGCCATTAACAGTAGTAATAAATAAAAATCTCCTTGCAGGGGAATTTCCAGACTTCCGGAAAGTAGCACGCACAGTGTCTGTTTACAAAAAAAGTCAGTCCACATGAAATGTCAAGCTCCTGGCCGATATCTATAATACCAGTACTGGCGAAGGTGGTGGAGTCGACAATGAAAGAACAACTATTAAGCTAGTTTGAAGGAAATAGTCTTTTTTATGATGCGCGTCATGGCTTTGGAAGGGCAGGTCAACAACAACAGCTGTACTTGACTTAGCTACAAACATAAGTTTGGGTTTTGAAGATAAAGAGTCTATAGCACTAGTACAGTTATTATGTAGTAATGGACTATCTGAATTAAAACATGGTGTGTAATTAAAGTAGCCTGCATTGTAACAAACGAGGAAATAATTATAATATTAAATCCAGAATTGTACAGTAGTGTAAGAAAATTACTTAAGGATATAAAACTAATGTAAGATATCTGAAAAGGTGTAAATATTAATTTTATGTGCACAAATTGTAGGTATATTGTTTTGTATATGATTTTTCTGACGAAATCACTACAATGTAAATTGTTACATGGATTAATAAAGAAATCAATCAATCAGTCAATTAATTTGACTGCATCTCACGTAAGTACCTGCTCAAAAAACTAAAAACGTATGGTATACGGGATCTGTCCTGCAAACTCGTGAATCCTACCTGAGAAAGAGACGACAGATTGTCTCTGTGCAAGGAGCTGATTCAGGTGAGAAGCTACAGCATGGTGTGCCACAGAGACCAATAATAGGGCCCCTGCTGTTCCTTATCTTTGTAAATGACATAGGCTCCACCTTGCTGTTTGCAGATGATACGACCTTGTCCTCAAAAGGAGATAATGTTGTACAGGCAGTCCAACAAGCAGAAGTCTTGTTAATGAAGGTAAGGCTGGGTTAATCATGAACAAAATGAAAAATAATGAAGAAAACACCCAGAGGATGATATACAGCCTCAGCAATACTGGAGCACTGGGTAACACAGCAGATGTTAAACTTCTGGGCTTTCTCATTGATACCAAATTAACCTGGCAACAGCACACCAAACATGTATGTGCCAAAATTTCACGGGTCCTGTACCTCTTGAGGAAACTGTAAAGTATAGTACCAGAACAGTACCTGCTAACTGTGTACTACGCAATGTTCCACAGCCACATCAGTTATGGGCTGTTATTTTGGAGCCATTCTTCAGGCTGCAAGAATGTGCGTTTACTGCAAAAGAAAGCAATGAGGATTATTACTTTAAGCAAAAAAAACAGACCACTGTAAACCAATTTTCACTGCCTCTTCCACATAAAGAGAAAACACGATATCTACAGAAAGAGAACTCATCAGTGGACCAGGCAGAAGAAATTTAAGTAACATTCAGTATTAATCGTTGCATTTGGTGGAGTTGAGCTGGGATCGATGTTTGAAATGTTTAACAGGTGATTGTTTCAGGCGAACGTAAGACGAATCCCAAACATAAATTGTCTTGAAAAATTTTGTGTTAAGGACACACAGAACGAATGGGAAGTGTTGGTGGGGATAAAAAAGGACAAACTCGCGGACAGCACCATGAACCAGCTGTCAAACATCAAATGAGTAACAGTTTATCTTTTTAATTAAGTAGTTTTATAACAGTGACATACATTTGTGTGGAAACTTTTCGTATTTTGTAATTTACCATGGCCAATAATGATAAGATAAAAATGAATGAGGAAAAACTTGTAAGCAGCAAACCAATGGGAAACACTTTGGACCTAAGATCAAGTATCAGTGAACTACGTACGATAGTAATCGAAGTATAGATCGAAGCTTTGGTGGAGAGGGTTCCAGTGAAAATTTCGCTACAAGTACTCCAATTGCACAGGCAAGAATAGGCGGAGATGATTTGTTAATGTTATTAATGTAGCATATGAAAGAAGCATAGGAACAGATTGGACAGATTGGGGAGGATACTAGTAAGATAAGGGAAATCCAGGACAGTTGGGCAGCACTAAAAATTACTGTTGAGACAGGGCAGGGTGATCTCAATACTAGTGTAGGAGCAGTTGAAGGAAGGTTAGAAATATCAGAAACTAAATTCACACAAGAGTTATCAAAAGACGAGGAGAGATTCGGAAAACTAGATAAGCATGCAGAAGCAGAAAATTCTAAACTTAAAATAGAGGTAGTACAGATTAGGAGAATCCTAGAAGAAAAAATAAAAACTTACAACAGGAACTCTGAATTTCAATTTACAGAGAATACCAATAAATAAGTAGCATAGAACAGAAGTGTAATGAAAAAATAGATTTGTGTAAAAATAATGTTTTAGATTTAAGTAGAAAAGTTGTAGAACTAAAAGAAATTTTGTTAGCAATATTATTTGTGTATGGAGTGGCGTACCTTTAAAATGCTTTCCTGTTGATTTCTTACAGCATTGTCAAGATAATTTTAGTAATGACATGACAGACAATGTTAAAATTAAATTTGTTAAAAGCTTTTTGGATGGAGAAGCAATAACATGGGCCAATCAGAATGTTAATTGTACCATGTCATATGATGAATTCGAAAGAAAGTTCTTAAATAAGTTTTAATCAGAATCTGAGCAAGCTAGGATTAAGAGTGAGTTTTTGAATGCTCGGATTCATAGGGAAGGTGATGGTAGCTTGAAGTGTTTTTGTGAAAACAGCCGTGGTGGTCTCGCGGTTCTAGGCACGCAGTCCGGAACTGTGCGACTGCTACGGTCGCAGGTTCGAATCCTGCCTCGGGCATGGATGTGTGTGATTTCCTTAGGTTAGTTAGGTTTAAGTAGTTCTAAGTTCTAGGGGACTGATGACCACAGCAGTTGAGTCCCATAGTGCTCAGAGCCTTTGAACCATTTGAACTAATTGAGGAAATAAGTATATTTACATAAACCTTTTTATGAACTAATACAAATAGATGCCTTAACAAGGAGATTACCGAAAAGATTACAGTGGGAGTTGATTTATGGACCAGATGACTCTGTACATCAGTTCTTGAGATATGTAAATAAGTTGGATAGAGTCTCTGAAAGAAATGAGAGTTTAAGTAATGGCAGATTTGGCAATGAACCATCTGGGGGGTGGAATCAGTGCAGCAATCAAGGTAGGAGTGACAATGAAAATCAGCATAATAATAGTGGTTACAAAAGAAGTGATAACAGGTGGATCAACCATAGAAATGGGAATGGAAACAGAAGATATGACAACAGGGAGAGACTTGGGGGAATAACAACAGACAATTGGATAATCACCAATTAAGACCAGGCAATTTAAACTGATAGATGCCTCATTGGCAGCCTGTCAGTTTGGGGCGAGAAATAAGTACCAAAATCAGGCTAAACACCACCGGCCTAGAGACACCGAAATAATTACGGAAGACAGAGTAAGATATTGGAGTGGAAATCACAGAACTAATGTAAGAAGATCACATCAGTATAGCAAATTACAGTTTGACAGTAAATTCTGGAAAAGTATGATTGAAAGTGTTGAAGATAGAAGTAATAGCATCTGTAAGAATGTTGAAGAGGTTCTGCTAGAGGAGGAAACGATCTCAAGTCTATATAATCAGAGTGGCAAAGAAGTTTGCAAAGAAAATGTTGGTTCTGATAATAATCCTTGTTAACTTTTCTGTAGCGCTTGTCTCCTTTAAATGAGGATGAGGATAATTATTTGACTAAGAACATAAAGTACACGTCGTCACTGTTTACTCGTGTATTAAACCACATGTTCTATTTTATTCTACACAACACACAGTCTACATTACACAAAAAGCTATCACATTTTTGTTCCACTTAATACTTCAACTTGGCGCGAACTCCCCTCCAAAGAGCACCGGTACAAGAAGACAAAACAGAAGGTACAAGCCCTCTGGAAATGGCGCTTTATTCAAAGTGATCTCTCACCGAATTAGATCAACTGAATTACAACACTTCCCCTCGGTGAGCATCAAAGTGCGCAGTTTAGTAAGTATTCTCATCCAGTTACACTCCAGTATAAAAAAATTCACCATTTATAATATTGTACATAAGAATACAACATCCAATATTACTTACAGGAACAGAGATGAGACATTGAAATTAAGATCACAAATGAGATAATAAAACCGTCACGAATTCCAGTACCAAACACAGCAACACAAACGAGACACTGAAATTAAGATTACAAATGTGACAATAAAACCATCACAAAATCCAGTACCAAACATAGAAACACAAATGAGACACTGAAGTTAAGATCACAAATGAGACAATAATACATCACAAATGCAAATCGTAGACAATATTCATTTTAATCCTAACATGTCTCTGAATTTCTCAGTTTTAATGCTGCTTAGTCCTTTAGTTGAAATGCCAGCTGCATTGCCATTAGTTGACGCATACTTAAAACTTAAGAAAACCATCCAAAACCATTTGTCTGACTTTATGGTAGCAGACCCTGAAATGCTTAGTTGTCTCTGATACATCTTTCTTTTTGGTGATTTCAATTGCACCTGTGTTGACAGCATTGACCTGCAGGGGCAGTCTAACAAATTCAGAACACTTCAGCTCCTTTAAAAAATCATTAAACCATTCCACCTCCGTACATGTCTCAAACATGGCAATGTTCTCTGCTTCAACTGTGGAAGTTGCCTCAGTTGATTGTTTTTTACTTTTCCAGCTGATTGCTGCTCCAGCTAACAAAATTGTGTAGCCTGACACAGATTTACTATCATCTGGATCATTTACCCAAACAGCATCACTGAATGCAATAGTTTCACAGCAATCAGCATGGAAACACGAACTCAATTCTTTAGTTTGCTGCAGGTACCTAAACACTCTTTTTACCCTGGCCCAATGAGAAATACAAGGTTTATAATTGAACTGACTCAATCTCCCTACAATAAAAGCAATATCAGGTCGAGTACACAGAGATATGTACAGCAAGCACCCTACTGCCTTTTGGTACAATTTCTAATCAATAGGCCTGTCATCATCTCCACTAAAATGATTATCGTTACATGGTGTAGATATAGCCTTGCATTCGTGCATTTTAAATTCTTTTAGCATCTGTTGAATGTAACCCATCTGATTTAATTTCACTTGCCCTTGAGACTGTTCTATTTCAAGACCCAAAATCAGCAAGCTGTCACTCATTTGTTTAATGATAAAATGAAATTTCTAACACTTAATGAATGTCATAATTACTTCTTCTTCGCCAATTATAACTACATCGTCAACTTGAACTCCAATAATCAAATTTATAGAGAAGAATACACAGGGATCCTTTTCACATTGTTCAAAACCTACATTTTTCATCACAGAGCAGAAGAAATCATTCCAATCTTTACCTGCCTAGTGAAGCCTGTATAAACTCTTATTTAATAAACACACTTTATTCCCCACACAAAACAGTCTTGGTTGCTCCATGTAAACAGTGCCACTTATGGGGCTATTCAGAAAAGCAGTTTCCACATCAATTTGTTTTATTTTCCATCCCCTTAATACTACCATTGCTAATAGGATCCTCAGGCTACTTAGTCTCAGCACTGGGCTATAGCTTTCCCAATAATCAACTCCAAATATGTGACTATAACCCAGAACTACTAACCTCGCTTTGAATTTAATAATATCACCCTCTCTGTTTCTCTTCATTGAGAATACCCACTTACTTCCTATAACATGGCCAGCTTTTGATCGGTCAACAAGCTGCCAAGTGTTGTGAAGTTGTAGGCTGCTCACCTCTGACTCCATAGCTTTATACCATTTGTCCCTGTGAATTGAAGCCAGAGCTTCTTCTACTGATGTTGGATCAGATGGATTCACCTGACACAAAGCAGCAAAAAAACTTGCAGAGAGCAGGGTGTATACACAGACAAGGAAAAAAATTCCCGGATTTTTCCCGAATTTCTCCATTGAAAATACACTTTCTCTCCGGTGAAAATACATTTTTCCCCGTGTAATATGAGAGTATACTTTTGCTCGGCACTGTAAAACTTATCAGTCTTTTGAATGTTTATTATTTTATACGCCAATGTAGAATTTACCTGCAGTTTAGAACACGAAATTCGGGGGTGGGGGGTTACATAGTTTGGAAATATAAATATCTTTGATGTGCAGCAGTGCAGCACCAACATGTACGCTGCATATTTTCGTGTTATGAAGATAAAAATTCGAATTCCACCAAACACCGCATGTTACTTTAAATGTTATTTTTCAAGATTGAGACGCGCTTTTCTAGGACAGTCATAGCTCATGCCATGTGAGCTCGGCAGCTGATGACAGCATACGACACGTGTGGTAGTCAGCCAATAGCAAGATCTCTTAAGTAACGCAAATAAGAAAAGTTGATGGTTTAAATTAATATATATAATGTTGCTACAAGAAAAACAGAGTTTTCGCATATAATCGTAGTCTCGAAGATTAATAAGCTGAAAGAGAAGCTAAGCTTCCACATATAATGTTGATCTTTTTTGCGCGTGTTAGACTTTAAGATATATCACACAAATGTGCCAGTAAAATTTTTAATAACGACGTAAATGTCTGCTCATCTGGGCTCGAAATTATTGTAGATGGTCGTCCTCAAAGAGTTGATTTTTAATTGAGAGTCAAACGCTCTGTGATTTAAGAAATTAATCGTACTTTCTCGCACATAGTTCATCTTGTGTAAAAGGAAATTTACTTTGAAAGCAACGCTTTTCAAACCACCATCCGCAATGTTTTCCCGTGACCTGTTAGAAACTGATTCATTTCAGCAGTTGCCAGAGAGCGCCAATAACAGGCGCCAACGCTCTTGTGCAGCTACGATGACAGGAATCCCATATGCTCATATGCATAAAACATTAAAAGATCTTGCACTACGTCACAAATGAAACAAGACATCAGAGAACACTTCAAGCTCATCGGAATTTCGTGAACCATACTAAAATGCATAAGTGGGTTTATGGCATAGTGCCATGCTAGCTAGAAGATGGAAAACGTGCACTTGAAATGCAGCAAACAGTTGAAACTAGCCAACAGTGTGAAATTAAACACTTCATTCCAAATAAATTGACTGCCTCAGTGCAAAAGATTAATAAAAGCCAAATCTCTTTAGCTAAGAGACAAAAATAAGTTCATTGTTCTGCAAGGTGATAAATGCTTGACTGTCAGAAAAGTGGAAAAAACCTGAAAATAATAACATATTTTAGCCTTCCGTAATTATGCGAACGTATTTTAATTCATTTTATCGCTCCCGGCCACAGAAAACCGTTTTGTTTTCATTTAATGTGAGAATAAGAAATGAATAGGAAACAGCAAAATCACTAAACATAAGCACAGGTCATGTGGAGAGTACCCACCTCCCCACCACAACTCAGACTGCTCTGTGTACCAGGCCCGGATCTACGATATTTCCGAACCGGGGCAATACTAGATAGTGGCGCCCAGCCACACATCCGTAGCCAAAGGTACTACCCATACGCAACTGAACTGCGCATGCACAAGAGACCGCCCGCAACTGCTCAAATGAATGTAATGTCAACAGCTGCCACGTCACGCTCATCGGAGGCAATTGGTCATTATGAATCATTGCATAGCCTTTCTAAAGCCTTTGACACACTTTGCTGTTGGCAGGCGCTTGTATGGGCACTATGTTTTGTTGTTATATATGGCGGATTTCCTATGCAACTCAAGTTTTCTTCCCTTTTTTTCCCTCTTGTTAATGTTTTGTGGCTGCAGTATTAACCTGCAGGCGGGGGATACAATAATATCCTTTGTTGGAGTATTGGTTCTTATCAGTCAAAATCACAAAAATTTAACTGAAAACTAAAACAATGAAACATTCCATGAATTGTAAAAAAATTCACTGGTTTTTCCCGATTTTCTCCCGGATGAAAAAATTCCCGGGTTTTTCCTGGATCTCTCGGTTGTCCTAGGTCGTATACACCCTGAGAGAGACACAGGTTGGTTTCACAAGGCGTGAAGACCGTCCTAACCCTACTTCACTATGCGCACTTGAGATTCTACTTTGCAACAGTGTATCACATTCATCACACACATCACTATCTTCACTGCCAGGAACTACATCATCTTCTGTGTCGTACGTCTCTTGTTCTCCACCACTGGGTTGGCCCCCATCTCCTCGAACAGCTATTGATTCAACTGAATCTTCTGTTACTGGTCCTGCATTCCTCAGCGGTGTGTTGTCATCATCTGTTGATGGATCCGGGAAACCCAATCGCACAATATTGGTGTCGTCTGCTGTCACTGCATTGCTTTGTGGCTCAGCTGTTGTCATCTGCCTCAGGTTTACTTCCCCTGGAAGAGACAGTTCTTTGTTTACTGTAGCATTCAGTGGGATTATTCTTTTGTCATAGATGACATCTCTTCCCAAATGTATTTTTCTCTGTCCAAGGCTCCACAGACGATATCCTTTAGATTCCGCCTCCACTCCAAGGTAAACACATTCTTCTGCCCGTTCTCCTAGTTTGTCATATGTCAATGTGCGTGTCCAAGCTATGCAGCCAAACACTCTGAGTGTTCCCAAATCATCTTTAGTTAGTTTTTTCTTCTTCCATACTTCATACGGGATTTTCCCACGAAGGAATCTTGTTGGGCATCTATTTCAGATACAGCAGGACAACATTAGAGCTTCCACCAAAAAGATATTGGGTAAACCACTCTGAAATAGTACACACCTCGCAATGGATAAAAGTGTTTGATTCAGGCGCTCTGCTTTTCCATTGGATGAAGGAGAGTAAACTGTGCTTTTCCGAAGTAGTATGCCCTCTTCATTGAACAACTCTTCAAATTTGCTGTTGATGTACTTAGTTCCATTGTCTGATTGGAAGCTTTGCAGTTTCCTCCCTGACTCGCATTCCGCACATCCCTTAAATTCCACAAAAGACTCAAACACATCACTTTTCTGCTTTAGCACTTTCACCACCGAATACCTTGAGTGATCATCCAGGTAAGTAACATAATAATGTGCTCCACGCAGGGAAATCTATCTAATGTAGCCTATGTCACTATGTACTAGTTCTAGAATATTATCAGTAGTAGTTTGGCTCGGTTTGGAAAGCTGTCATTTCATTTTTCCTTGCACACAAATTTCACATTTTTCTTTGTAGTTTTTGGCTCCACATACTCCAGGTAAGGCTTCTCTGTGACCAAGTCTTTGGTGCCACAAAACTTCCCTTCTGGCTGTTGCTTCATTTTCAATTTGTTGATGTGTTTTGTCACTTTGTGGCATCACTGTACTGTTGTTCACTTTGTAATATTCACATTGCACTAAATAGACGTCCTTGTTTGATGATCTTCCTCTCAGCACTTCCTTCTCATCAACAGACACACTAACATCACCCTTTTTGAATCTGATACACATCCCTTTTTCGTCCATCTGTTTGACAGACAACAAGTTCCCATCCAGTTCCTTCATCAAAAGCACTTCTGGTAATTGGATTGTCTTACCACCACATGATTCTGCTGCTTTCATGATAACTGTCCCCTTACCAGTCACTTTACTAACTTTCCCATCAGCCAGTTTCGCTTCTCCAAAGATACCCATCTCTAATTCCTGTAGTATCACTTGGTGACTAGTCATATGATGTGCTGCTCCTGAATACAAAACCCACACCTTTTCATCAGCACCTTCTCCACATTTGGTCACTGTCATAGCCACTATTTCTTCATCTTCTTTTTCAGTTGCACTTGATGGACCTTCACTGTTTGGAACGTTTTTAAAACTATTGAGCTTGCATCCATTTGCCCTGTATGCTGATTTCTTGGTACATTCTGTTTGCTTGGTGGAGCCCCCGCTCGTTATCCTTGGAAAACTTGATTTTCTGACTTCTGCCTACTGCCGCATATGCTTTGGCTTCTTCTTGGTACTTAGTGGACTTGAAATCTGGTTCCAGAAGCTTCTCTTCTAATTCTAATCTATTGATGACAATTTCTGTAGTTAATCTGTCTTCGTCTCTTTCTACACTTCTAAGGAGGCCTTCATACTTCTCCAAAGGCAGTCCAAGAAGCATGAAACCTGCAACTGTCTTATCATCAAAGTTGAAACCCCCTTGCTTCACTACTCTGTTGGCAGCAAGGATTTTCGTCACATATTCATCCATAGTCATATCATCATTTTTCTCTCATCTTGGATATAGTGTTGAGTAGGCCGTTGTGGCAGTTAATCTTTTCGAGCTTCTCCCATGCTTCCTTTGCTAATTTCAGAGAACCAATTGTTTCTAGGTAGCGGTCTTCGACTAGCATCAGAATGATGGACAAGGCCATTTCATTTTCCTTCCTTTTTTTCGCATTCAACTAATCATAACACATTCCAAAACCGGGTTCTAGGGCAATCCATGCATCACGATTGTGTATCAGTGAAAGAACACCGATAGATAATGCAAAATAGTTACTGCTGCACAGGCGATCAATTTTCACAGACGGTTCCATCATTATGTATTGTTTTCGTCGTCGTCGGCTGTTGTAGAATGTCAAAATACGTCGTCTTCGTCAATTCCGTCACTTAATGTTCGTTTTCACTTCGAATTTTTAGACATGCTTACCACAGAGTGCCCTGGGTGCATAACCTGTTAACGTTTCTGTAGCGCTTGTCTCCTTTAAATGAGGATTAGGATAATTATTTGACTAAGAACATAAAGTACATGTCGTCACTGTTTACTCGTGTATTAAACCACATGTTCTATTTTATTCTACACAACACACAGTCTACATAACACAAAAAGTCATCACACTTTTGTTTCATTTAATACTTCAACTTGGCACGAACTCCCCCCCCCCCCCCAAAGAGCAATCGTACAAGAAGACAAAACAGAAGGTACAAGCCCTCTGGACATGGCGCTGTATTCAAACTGATGTCTCACTGAATTACATCAACTGAATTACAACAATTCTGATGAGTTTGGATTAGGTAAATTAATGGAGGAAGAATATATCACTGTTAAGCACTTATGTGATGATACTTGTACTGGTGTACTTGTCAAAAATTCTGATGATTATTGTGAAGATGTTGTGGAAGTTCCTAGTATTGGAGATGATAGCATGTGTTACGATATTGGTATGAAATTGACAGTAGTAATGATGAACGGGAGGAAGAAGTAAACAGCATGGTGCATATGAAGGTCAAAAAGATTTAATTAAGAAGATGATGTCAGTAGTATTTGTGAATAGTATGAGAAACAAATTGTACCAATGGAAACTGGGAAGATATCATCAGATAAGGAATATGTGGACATACATTATGATTTAGATGAGATGCTAGAAACTTTATGGGATACATACAAGTTTTATAGTGACAACGACAAAGTAAAAATGGTCATCAAGATAATTTGCGAAGAATTGCATTCCAACTGGGAAGGTAGAACCAATCACAAAGCTTACAATGAGATCAGTTTGGGGAAAAGTAGACAGTGTGTAAAAGAGGGACATGACATCAAGCAATCATCTGATGTAGCTCTAAGTAAAATTCAGACAAGTAAGAGAAATTGTGCAGGCAAGAATGGTGTAAATTAAAAAATTGACATTAATGAGGAAGACAATGAAGAAGAATGCAGTGAAGACCAGTACACTGAATTAGTGACCACTAAAGTAAAAGAAGCTGGAAGTCTAGATGAAGAACAGACAGATTAATTAGGTCGTTTGTTGTGGGAATACAAAGATGTGTTTCGTGAGAAACTGGAAAAAGTGAAAAACTATGAATGTAAACTTAATCTAAAACCTCACGAACCATTTCTTATCAAACCATATGGAGTAAGTTTCAAACACAAAAAAAAATTAAGATGATGTAAAAGCCCTCAAGAGGACACATCTTTGTGTCAAGTGTGTGGAGAGCACTAGGTCTCCAAGCTATGTAGGGTTCTATTTTCATCTTTTTGTTTTCAGATACTAAATCTTATACTCACCTATAAACATGTAATGAAGTTATCTCTTACAGAAAATACTATCCATTCTCTGTAGTATAAGTTTTCAGTATGTAACATGACTATTGAGTGACATTATTTGAGGAATAATTTGAAAATGTAAAATGTGTACTAAATCTGACTTTCCTACAATAGTGATTGACCAATTATTGTAGTTATACTCTGTAGAGCATGTATTTGATTTGTGGGTGCTTCTTTGACAATTACAAATAGTTCAAATGGCTCTGAGCACTATGGGACTCAACTGCTGTGGTCATTAGTCCCCTAGAACTTAGAACTACTTAAACCTAACTAACCTAAGGACATCACACACATCCATGCCCGAGGCAGGATTCGAACCTGCGACTGTAGCAGTCGCACGGTTCCGGACTGCGCGCCTAGAACCGTGAGACCTGAGAATTACAGGCATGGTCTTTATTTTATGAATTTGCTATTGAGAGGAACAAATGGACAATGGTAAAGATGTACATTTGTTACTGAATGGATAAGTTGCACTGTGACAAAAGGCATTTTGTGAAAAGTTTGTTATTACAAGATGGTGTGATGATGAACGGTCTGTTTGTTTGATATGATAAAGAGTTAAATGAGATCTGGAGGGTCAAATATACTGTATAGTGGAATATACTGAAATATTAATCAAAAATCAAGGATACATATATAATTCATTTTTGGTTCATTGACTTTAATCTATATATAGCGAAATGTTTAGAGTTTAGAGGTGCTTAATTTAGTATGATTTTGTTTCCAAATATGCTGATAGTATAGGGTAATATGTGATTGCTTTTGATATATTCATACCTGATGTGGCCTAAATTGTAACCTACACCAGTACCTTGAGTAATGGGTTCATCCCTGTTCCTACCTACAGAACCGTATCCAAGATCCTTATCTGACCTGGAAGAGAAAATTAAAAAAGCTGTGAAACTAATGGTGGACTGTGCTACTGCAATATAGACTCTGTCAGAAAAAGAGTGGTTGCAGACACAAGGTGGACAGCGCAAAAGGACTGATGATTGTGAGCTGCCAATTCCTTAAGATGTGCCATGTGAACCAGTGACTGGAGTGACAACTAAGAAAAGAAAACCAATTCATTCAAGTCAACAACAAGGTCTTCCCCAAAATTCATATGAAATGTCTGATTCCAACTTTTTTCTATGCAGTTAATAGTTATCAGACAATTCAGTGCATCCTAACGCCTTGTATGTGTGTCTTTATATGTATCATTCTGTCTACTTGATAAAAAATTTGATATTCATTGCAACGGTGTGCGGAATGTTTTGGAAGGACTTGCGTTGTCATAATTATCGGTGGATTGTTGTCATCGATATAATTATTGTATTTTATACCTTATTTGGCTGTAACATCAGTTTCTTTACGTTTTGTAAATTTTAATTGTAACATCAAAATTGTACAAAATTAATAATGCTTTATTTTGGAAGCTATCGTTGTAATTCTATATAAAGCGATGCTCCAATAAGTCAGTTTTGAAGTTACTCTTGGAATTCAAAGAGATCAGTGAAGTCTGTCCATGTTTTGTTTACATGACAAGTGTGCAGTTCGGATGTCAATTAATGTGAATAAATTTTGTGAAGTATGGAAATTTCCCATTCATTCATCGATGGATCAGGCAGAAGAAACTTGAGCATTAGTCGTTACAGTGTTTCCACTGGTGGTTTCGGCCACCCACCGTAGTAGGTTCCTGCTGACATTGATCGCCACTGGGTTTGGCACCTGTGTATCATATATATTCCTGATGGGTGGACGTCCTGTCACTACAACTAGTTGGGGTTGCACATAGCGGGGCCTTGTTCTGGGGGGTCCTCTGCCTCTCCAGCCCACCCACCACCGATGCCTGTTCCTGAGTCGCCAAATAAACAGCAGCCTGGTTCAAGCCACAGAGGAGGTTGCTGACTGGCAGATCACTGTCTGGGATTCCTGCCTCCAAGCCCACTCATTGACTGCCATTTCTGGTGCAGCCCCCACTGCACCTGACGCTGCAGCCAGCACTGCCTCCACCACCACAGTCGCTGCCACCTCCTTGTGAGGCTGTCATCTCCGGTGGCCCTGCTGATGCCTTCTGTGCCAATTGCTGACCTCAACGAGGACATAACTATAGAGATGCCATCCCTGGTCCTACCCCACGGCCTGTCAGGAGTAGGAGGATGACGTGCCAACTTGCCCCCACATCACTTCCGCCTCTGCTTGCTGGTGCCTGCCCAACATGTGCTGCAGCAGCTGCCATCATCTGTTGATAAAATCAGTGCCGCCATTGGTGTTTCCCATCACTCAGATCACTGTGTGTGTTCTTTACCCCCATGGTACCACTGCTTTTTTGGTACCAGTGACTTTTTTTTCAGCACCAAGCATTTTTCTGTGGCTAGTGTTTTTTTGTATGTAAGTGTGTAGTTTTCCACCCCAAAGGGAGAAGTGATAGATGTTCACTCATGAAGTGCACAATATAAAAGAGCATGCATCTATACAATTCACACCCCCACTTTAGAGGTCACCTAGGTCAGCCCCCTGGGCATGCTCTGGTGAGTCGCCAAATAAACAGCATTATTTAAGCATTCACAAATGAGTGCTTGGCCTATTTCTTACACTGTATTACTTATGTCCAGTCAATGTGTTCAGTGCTGCATACAACCTGTACCTTATGTGGTGCTATATACAAGTACTATATCCCATACATCATGTTTGTTGTTGCTATAACATTTATGTTTGTGTAGTTTTTAACCATACTTGTTCTGAGCTATCTTAATTTCGATTCTACAGAGTAAGACATTGATCTCCTAAACTGATTAGCAACCATGCAATCCAAAACCATTGTCTTGCCATGGGTACCGAAACCACCACACCAGATATCCCATTCTGTTCACTTCAGGCTGCAGACAAAAGTATGGTAGCAGGGAAACTACCACTGGGCACTTAAAGCTGGGAAAAGGTCACATGAATTGCTGAGTTACAGTGCACACCAATAACAGGCGTTGCATTCTTAAACCACATGAGGCTCTGCTCCTACTTGCCAACAGGATACCTTGCAGGTAGGTTGGAGTGTTCTCGCACGGATAATATCTACAAAGGATAAAATAGTTATTCATATTGTCACATCATAACCACAATCAAGTCCTAATCCAAAAGCAGAGCTGTCAGTGAAGTACAACACTTAGCACTGAAACCACATTTATTGTGGACAGAAACAGAACAGAACAGGCCAGAAATGTTTCCTGGTCAGAGAATGCTGCTATTTATACAAAACTGAATATTCTAGAATATGCAGACATTACAAATGTAAGAATTTTCTAGAAATGATAAGTGCGAAATAACAAACATTTGCTGATCGTCAGATTAAAACTCACGTCCCACAGCATGCCAACCAGAGACAATAACTATTACACAACACTGCACATGTTACAGCTTGCGGCATTGCTACCACTCCAGGAGATATTCGCTATTTCAGAAGTTTTCATTAGGGCCAACTGTAGCACCATGGATCTAGATCTTCCCAGTGATTATTCGTATGTTGGCACTATTGAATCATTGCATTCTCGTCGTGTTGTTAATTCCTCTTCACTGTAGTGAGGATCAAAGGTAACCCCTCCAATTGAAGCTTTGCGGTTGTTGAGTGAGTTTTCAGTTTTCTTGATCCTCCCATTATCAGCCTGTGCCTCAGGACTGTACAGGATGCTCATAAGGAGGACATGGATAACATTCTGCACTTTTGTCTTCTTGATGAATATGAGTCAGCCCAAGTAGTGCTTTAGTAACTTTTCCAGCAGTCTCACTTTCCAGTCAAGCATCCATTGGCTGGTGCTTGTCGTTATAGCACTCTCAGTCCTTATCCTGGGCATACAGGCATCACATGTGTGCTAGTTGCCTTGCTTTTTCTGTCCTGGTGATGAGGTGTTTCACATAGTCATCCCAAGTATCAAACGGCTAAAATTGGAACAGTGTATACATTATCATTTCAGCCACATGATCATGGAGCAGAAAAACTGGTATGAAGCATGTACGGTTTGATTCACTCTTCAACATGAACATACTTCGAGAGCATTTCTACCAATTTGCTACTAAAGTATTCTGTGGGGCCATCCATCTGTGGGCTGTAGGCAGTTGCCACCATGTGGGTGATGTTGCATGGTGAAATTATGTCTGATACTAGTCTTGGGAGAAAACTTTTCCATGATCACAGATTGTTGTAATTCAGTTGATCCAATTCAGTGAGACATCAGTTTGAATACAGCGCCATTTCCAGAGGGTTTGTACCTTCTGTTTTGTCTTCTTGTACGGGTGCTCTTTGGGGGGGGGGGGGGGGGAGTTCGCGCCAAGTTGAAGTATTAAATGAAACAAAAATGTGATGACTTTTTGTGTTATGTAGACCTTGTGTTGTGTAGAATAAAATAGAACATGTGGTTTAATACACGAGTAAACAGTAACGACATGTACTTTATGTTCTTAGTCAAATAATTATCCTAATCCTCATTTAAAGGAGACAAGCGCTACAGAAACGTTAACAGGTTATGCGCCCAGGGCACTCTGTGGCAAGCATGTCTAAAAATTCGAAGTGAAAACGAACATTAAGTGACGCAACTGACGAAGACGACGTATTTAACATTCTACAACAGCTGACGACGAAGAAAATACTACATAATGACGGAACAATCTGTGAAAATTGATCGCCTGTGCAGCAGTAACTATTTTGCATGGTCTATCTGTGTTCGTTCACTGATACAGCATATTGATGCATGGATTGTCATAGAAACCGATTTTGGAATGCGTTAGGAACAGTTGGATGCGGAAAAAGTAAGAAAAATGAAATGGCCTTGTCCATCATTCTGATGCTAGTCGAAGATCGCTACCTAGAAACAATTGGTTCTCTGAAATTAGCAAAGGAAGCATGGGAGAAGCTCGAAAAGATTAACTGCCACAACGGCCTACTCAACACTAAATCCAAGATGAGAGACTTAGTAAATATCAAGAAAAATGATGATATGACAATGGATGAATATGTGACGAAAATCCTTGCTGCCAACAGAGTAGTGAAGCAAGGGGGTTTCAACTTTGATAATAAGACAGTTGCAGGTTTCATGCTTCTTGGACTGCCTTTGGAGAAGTATGAAGGCCTCATTAGAAGTATAGAAAGAGACGAAGACAGATAAACTACAGAAATTGTCATCAACAGATTAGAATTAGAAGAGAAGCGTCTGTAACCATATTTCAAGTCCACTAAGTGCTAAGAAAAAGCCAAAGCATATGCAGCAGAAGGCAGAAGTCAGAAAAACAAGTTTTTCCGAAGCCAGGTGAGAAGAACACATCCAACAGAAACAGATTCTGTTTTTCCTGTGGTGAAGCAGACCACATTGCCAGGGAGTGTCCATATTTCCAAGGAAAAGATGCGGGGGCTCCACCAAGCAAACAGAATTATACCAAGAAATCAGCATGCAGGGCAAATGGATGCAAGTTCAACAGTTTTAAAAACGTTCCAAACAGTGAAGGTCCATCAAGTGCAACTGAAAAAGAAGATGAAGAAATAGTGGCTATGACAGTGACCAAATGTGGAGAAGGTGCTAATGAAAAGGTGTGGGTTTTGTATTCAGGAGCAGCACATCATATGACTAGTCACCAAGTGATACTACAGGAATTAGAGATGGGTATCTTTGGAGAAGTGAAACTGGCTGATGGGAAAGTTACTGAAGTGACTGGTAAGGGGACAGTTATCATGAAAGCAGCAGAATCATGTGGTGGTAAGACAATCAAATTAACAGAAGCAACAGCCAGAAGGGAAGTTTTGTGGCACCAAAGACTTGGACACAGAGAAGCCTTACCCGAAGTATGTGGAGCGAAAAACTACAAAGAAAAATTTGAAATTTGTGTGCAAGGAGAAATGAAAAGACAGCCTTTCAAACCGAGCCAATTACTACTGATAATATTCTAGAACTAGTACATAGTGACATAGGTTACATTAGACAGATTTCTCTGGGTGGTGCACATTATTATGTTACTTACCTGGATGATCTCTCAGGGTATTCGGTAGTGAAAGTTCTAAAGCAGAAAAGTGATGTGTTTGAGTCTTTTGTGGAATTTAAGGGATGTGCGGAATGCGAGTCAGGGAGGAAACTGCAAAGCTTCCAATCAGACAATGGAACTAAGTACATCAACAGCAAATTTGAAGAGTTGTTCAAGGAAGAGGGAATACTACATCAGAAAAGCACAGTTTACTCTCCTCCATCCAATGGAAAAGCAGAGCGCCTGAATCAAACACTTTTATCCATTGTGAGGTGTCTACTATTTCAGAGTGGTTTGACCAAAACCTTTTTGAGGGAAGCTCTAATGTTGTCCTGCTGTAACCGAAGTAGACGCCCAACAAGATTCCTTCGTGGGAAAATCGCATATGAAGTATGGAAGAAGAAAAAACTAACTAAAGATGATTTGGGAACACTCAGAGTGTTTGGCTGCATAGCTTGGACAAGCACATTGACATCTGACAAACTAGGAGAACGGGCAGAAGAATGTGTTTACCTTGGAGTGGAGGCGGAATCTGAAGGATATCGTCTGTGAAGCCTTGGACAGAGAAAAATACATTTGAGAAGAGACGTCATCTTTGACGAAAGAATATTCCCACTGAAGGTTACAGTAAACAAAGAACTGTCTCTTCCAGGGGAAGTAAACCTGAGGCAGATGACAACAGCTGAGCCACAAAGCAATGCAGTGACAGCAGACGACACCAATATTGTGCGATTGGGTTTCCCGGATCCATCAACAGATGATGACAACACACCGCTGAGGAATGCAGGACCAGTAACAGAAGATCCAGTCGAATCAATAGCTGTTCGAGGAGACGTGGGGCCAATCCAGTGGTGGAGAACAAGAGAGGTATGGCAAAGAAGACAATGTAGTCCCTGGCAGTGAAGATAGTGATGTGTGTTTAGATTAGATTAGATTAGTGATGAAAGTGATACAGTGTTGCAAAGTAGAATCTCAAGTGTGTATAGTGAAGTAGTGTCATGACGGTCTTCACGCCTAGTGAAACCAAAAATGTGTGGTTTGTGTCTCTCTGCAAGTTTTTTTGCTGCTTTGTGTCAGGTGAATCCATCTGATCCAACATCAGTAGAAGAAGCTTTAGCTTCAATTTACAGGGACAAATGGTATAAAGACATGGAGTCGGAGATGGGTAGCCTAAAACTTCACAACACATGGCAGCTTGTTGACCAATCAAAAGCTGGCCATGTTTTAGGAAGTAAGTGGGTATTCTCAATGAAGAGAAACAGAGAGGGTGATATTATTAAATTCAAATCGAGTTAGTAGCTCTGGCTTATAGTCACATATTTGGAGTTGGTTATTGGGAAAGCTATAGCCCAGTGCTGGGACTAAGTAGCCTGAGGATCCTGTTAGCAATAGTAGTATTAAGGGGATGGAAAATAAAACATATTGATTTGGAACCTGCTTTTCTGAATAGCCCCATAAGTGGTACTGTTTACATGGAGCAACCAAGATTGTTTTGTGCGGGGAATAAAGTGCGTTTATTAAATAAGAGTTTATACAGGCTTCACTAGGCAGGTAAAGATTGGAATGATTTCTTCTGCTCTGTGATGAAAAAAGTAGGTTTTGAGCAATGTGTAAAGGTTCCCCGTGTATTCTTCTCTATAAATTTGATTATTGGAGTTCATGTTGACGATGTAGTTGTAATTGGTGAAGAAGAAGTAATTATGACATTCATTAAGTGTTTGAAATTTCATTTTATCACTAAACAAATGAGTGACAGCTTGCTGATTTTGGGTCTTGAAACAGAACAGTCTCAAGGCAGGTGAAATTACATCAGACGAGTTACATTCAACAGATGCTAAAAGAATTTAAAATGCACGACTGCAAGGGCATATCTACACCATGTAAGGACAATCGTTTTAGTGGAGATGAAAATTACAGCCCAATTGACCAGAAATTGTACCAAAAGGCAGTAGGTTGTTTGCTGTACATATCTCTGTGTACTCGACCTGATATTGCTTTTATTGCAGAGAGATTGAGTCAGTTCCATTCTAAACCTTATATTTCTCATTGGGCCAGGGTAAAAAGAGTATTTAGGTACCTGCAGCAAACTAAAGAATTGAGTTCGTGTTTCCATGCTGATTGCTGTGAAACTATTACATTCAGTGATGCTGATTGGGCAAATGACCCAGGTGTATCAGAGACAACTAAGCATTTCAGGGTCTGCCACCATAAAGTCAGACATTTTAACTAAAGGACTAAGCAGCATTAAAACTGAGAAATTCAAAGACATGTTAGGATTAAAATGAGTATTATTTACTATTGGAATTTGTGATTTATTATTGTCTCAATTATGATCTTAACTTCAGTGTCTCGTTTGTGTTCATATGTTTGGTACTGGAATTTGTGATGGTTTTATTGTCTCATTTGTGATCTTAATTTCAATGTCTCATCTGTGTCCCTATGTGTAATATTGGATGTTTTATTCTTATGTTCAATATTATAAACGGTGAATTTTTTGATACTGGAGTGTAACTTGGTGAGACTACTTATTTACTAATTTGCGCACTTTGATGCTCACCGAGAGGAAGTGTTGTAATTCAGTTGATCTAATGTGGTGATACATCAGTTTGAATTCAGAGCCATTTCCAGAGGGCTTGTACCTTCTCTTTTGTCTTCTTGTACGGGTGCTCTTTGGCGGAGAGTTCGCGCCAAGTTGAAGTATTAAGCGGAACAAAAATGTGATAGCTTTTTGTGTTATGTAGACTGTGTGTTGTGTAGAATAAAATAGAACATGTGGTTTAATACACGAGTAAACAGTGACGACGTGTACTTTATGTTCTTAGTCAAATAATTATCCTAATCCTCATTTAAAGGAGACAAGCGCTACAGAAAAGTTAACACAGATTGTCACATGCGATACTTGTGGTGGTTCTTCCTGCTTTTCTTTCTTTCCTCACTGTCGACGTACTGCATTGCTACACTGGCTCAAAAAGTGGGTTGTGGATTCCGACACTGACTACTGCAAATTATGTAGCATAGTTGTGTTTCATAGTACTTTATTTTCACTATTTAAAACCCTCCAATAATACACAGTTATATGGCCAGTGCGCTATTGTTTAAGTTGCGATACACCTCATTAATAGTTTGCAGGTGGAACTCCACATACTGTTATGACAGTTTACGGCAGCGAAAATGGGTGTGCACGATTTTTCTGCTAAAATGATGCAGCTTAAAAGATAGCGTGTATGATGTGCAAAAGTGAAATCACTAAATATAATGAACGTATTACAAATTTACAATGTGTAATCAACGGCCTCAGAAGAGAAAACAACAGCCTGAAGTACGAAAATATGTAAGTGAATTCGAAGCAAAACATGGATGATCTACTGAAAAAGAATGCCGACAATTTGGCTTAATGGAATAAAGTATCCAACAAACGGTACGTATTAAGTGCAAAAATGCCACCAACACTAAGTGACACAAGGCTTGAGAATGTAACCAAATTTAATATATTCTGTTCCAGTAACAGTTTTACAGTGAGTGACTCAGAACTAAAGATGCATTCGAGTGTTAAAGCGATCTTGACAAAACGTTCCAAAAAGTGTAAATTGTCATAAAAAAAGTTACTTTTGATTTGCGAAAGCATGAACTTCCAGTATCAAGAAGAGAAATTTCTGCTGTGAATAAAACAACAAAGCGTGTTCATATTTTTGCAGACAGTCATGAAAGAGATATGGCCAAAATGGTATAAAACAGTTTCAATTCTGCTGATGTTCGTGGAATCGTGAAACCTAGGGTGAACATTCAAGTCGTAGTAGGCTGTGATCCTGAAAGAGTAAAAAACAATTATGTGATTGTAGTAGGTGGTAGTCTGCAATGAAGGTTTCGATGTTATGCGATAACTCAAGGAGAAATTAACGGCGCTTCAGTATTTATTGCGAACATTCCAAAGAGACACGACTTAATCCCACAGTCTTGCATAAATGAAGCTCTCTCTCAAACGAACTCTAAATTAGCAAAGAATTGTAAACAGTTTAGCACTTTTTGTGTCGTAGACACGAGTAATTTTCAAAGAGAGTTGTTCACCAGGTATGGCATGCACCTTAACAGGTCAGGTAAACAAACCTTAGGTACTCATTTAAATGCAGCAATCATGAAAGAAATCAACAAAATATATCCTCACTCGATCCCTATTCCACTTAAATGGCTCCGGCAATTCCATCAGACTAATTTTCAAGGTCCGAATTTCCACAAAGCAGTTAACAATGGGCCTATTATTTCTGAGCCCACAAATACTTTTTTTAGGCGAAAGCAACCACTTTCAGCAAATACGAATGCTATGACAATTTTTCACCATGATGTAGGAGGATTTATAAACAAAGCTAACAAAATTTCTGTTCTTTTAGATGACTCGCAAGAGATAAAGGATGCCGATGTTTTATGCTTTAGTGAACACCATGTGAGAAATGTTGCAGCTCAGTGGTTACTGTCTAGCAACACATTACTGTAGATCTATCATGAATAATGGTGAAGTGGTAATTTACTTAACACTTGCAGCACGGTGCCTGTACGCCGTAGGGGCGCGGCCGCCCTGACTTTGGCGACCGTGCCCGTATACCGTACGGCCGAGCCTTTATTTGGCTACGTAAGCGCGTCTCCGAAGCAGTTTCGTCAACTAATGTGGACGTATTTCGTTCATCTTCCGCAAGAGGCAAGCACTTATCGGCTATCTCATCCTGGGAGCGGCTGTGAGCACTGCAAAGTCGAAGTTACCTGCAGTTCATTCACAATTGTTTATGATCGTGAAAATATCGCGCATCGAGTTGGCGGAGGCAGAGATCTTAGATATTCTTTATGGAGATGAAGGATCTGAAGTTGATGATTCTGACAAAGAGGATTCGTACTCTCCAGAGGAAAGTACAAGTGACGATTCAGGTATGTATATGGCTCAATTGTTCATAAAGTGAAGAGTCCGTTTGCCCGAAAAACTTTGACTTGTGGTAAAAGCTGTTTCTCCACTTGTTTATAGTATCAACTGTCTACAGCTTTATTTTACATAAAGAGAACACAAGGTAGAATGTATTCCTAGTAGACTTTATTCACAGAGTGGGGAAGAAACTGGCTGAGAAGGGCGAAAATGTTTTTCAGCAACAAGCCGCTTCATCCTCACAAATTGAGAGGACATTTGCAAGGCACTTTTCAGAGAAGGTCCCACCCACTGCAAACAAGGTGATTACTACTAGGTACTGCAAAGTATGTTCAGACAGGGGGAAGAAAGAGATGGGCAAGCGCATCAGGAAAGAAGTAGATGGTGGTGCAAGGACTGTGGCGTAGGCATTTGCGTCCCACAGTGTTTCCAGGATTTTCACACGAAGGCTAACTACATCTGAACTATTAAAATACTCTAGTTTACAGGTACCGACAGTTAGAAAGGCAAGTGATATTTTGTATTAAATTTAGATGCAGTAATAATGGCATTACTCAAGTTAGAGATCATGTAAAACTTTTTTATCCACGATATTTTTGTGTTTTCTTTTTTAATTGTAACACCCATTTGTATTTTATATTGTAAAATAAACTCACTATCATGTAAAGCTCTTACGTTTTCCTTTTAAATGATGCAAGAACCATATTCCTATCGTTTTCCTGTTCTTTGCAATCTAATTTCAAACATTCATTAAATATGCCAGTTCACAGCCGGGTGTAAAGAGGGCAGTGTTGAAAGTGTTAAAAAATACCATGTCATATAGCATATTGAATTTAAATAGTCGCTGTTTTCAACAAGATATTGAAATATGTGGCGTAGAAATTACTGTTAAGTGACCGTACTGTTGCTATGTTAGCACTATATAGAGCTCCCGCAGGGAACTTTAAGGTGTTCCTGAGGCATTTTGATTCTGTCTTATAGCAAATCTACTCAAAATCCAAGGATCTGATAATTACAGGTGATTTCAATGTAGATTTCCTAAATGAAAGCAATGGTAAAGCACATCTAGAACATCTAGTTGATTCTTATAATCTGGCGACAGTAGTAAATTTCCCAGCTGGAGTTACTGAGAACTGTCATAGTCTGATTGACAACACATTTATAGATAAGTCAAGAGTCAGCAATGGCAGTGTACATCCAATTCTTGACTTTTCTGATCGTGTTGGTCAAGTGCTTACTCTCACTAACATCAATCTGAGCATCAGTTCTCAAAATTCTTGGAAATCTTTTAGGATAATAAATTATGAAACCCTCCAAAATTTCAACATCAATCTGCAAGAGATAGACTGGAGTCCAGTTTTCAATGAAACAGATGTGAACAAAAAGTATAATACATTTCTGAAGGAATTTATGTCTATCTTTGATGCCATATTAAAAAAAAAAAAAAACTAATTAGAAGCAGTCATGTAAGAAGCACTGTCAATAAGTCATGGGTCACTGTCGGAATAAAAACATCCTGCAGAACAAGGAGGATGCTATATTATTCCCACAGAACTTGTAATGATCCAAAGAAATGTCAGCACTACAAACTTTACTGTAGCATCCTAATGAAAGTAATAAATAAGTCAAAAAATATGTGCATTAAGTCTGAAATTGATATGCCTGACAACAAAATAAAAACAATTTTGAATGTAGTAAAATGGGAAACTGGCAAAAAAAATATGGGGAACAGGACACTCATTGAAATTAAACAAGGTACAATATTGTAAAGAAACCTGAAATGGTTGCAGAAATTTTCAACAGGAACTTTTTGTCAGCAGCAGTGAAGACAGGCTGTAAAGGTTCTGTGGATGATTCATTGGCTTTTCTACAGAAAGCTATTAGTAATAGACCCCCACAGTTATCCTTACCTCATGTTACAGTAAAAGAGATTGAAAGAATCATTACCTCATTAAAAAATAAAAAGTCTGGACAATATTTCATGTAAAATAGTGAAATATTGCTATAAATATGTAAGTCCTGAGTTAGGCAACATTCGCAATACATCTCTGCAAGAAAGAATAGCCCCCGAAAGGCTCAAACTAACTGTAGTGATACCACTCTATAAGAAAAGGTGAGAGAAACAACGTTACAAACTCACCCAATCTCCCTCTTAACAATCTTTTCAAAAATTCTTGGAAAACTCATGCACAAGTTGATTGTCAATCATCTTAGCTTCAATAATATCCTAAACAAGAGTCAGTTTGGATTTCGTGCCGGTCTTTCTACAGAACAAGTAGTATTCTGTTTCACCAATCAAGTTCTGGAAACCGTGAACAAAAAAAGTCTCCAGCAGGTTTTTTTGTAATCTCGCAAAAGCCTTTGTTTGTATAAACCATCTAATCTTTTTGAAAAAGGCAGAATATTATGGTTTGGGTGTACCTTTCGTTTGTGGCTCCAATCCTACCTAAAGGACTGAAAGCAGAATGTAATGCTGAATGGCTCATCCAGAGAACCTGAATCATCTAAGTGGGGCACACTGGACTCGCATTCGGGAGGACGGTGGTTCAATCCCGTCTCCAGCCATGCTGATTTAGGTTTTCCATGATTTCCCTAAATCGCTTCAGGCAAATGCCGGGATGGTTCCTTTTGAAAGGGCACGGCCGATTTCCTTCCACATCCTTCCCTCACCCGAGCTTGCGCTCCGTCTCTAATGACCTAGTTGTCGATGGGACGTTAAACACTAATCTCCTCCTCCTCCTCCTCTAAGTGGGGCTCAATTAGTTGTGGTGTGCCACAAGGCTCTGTTTTGGGTCCACTGCTATTTATCATCTTCATTAATGATCTCTCACTTTGTCCTGATACAAATAGTGAATTTACTCTTTCTGCAGATGACACTTCCATTCTAATTGACGATTTTACAGACAACAAACGTGAATAAAGTTTTCAATGATATTATAAACTGGTTTTTGTCAAATGGTCTCTCATTCAACACAGATAAAACTCTTTATATGACATTCCATACTCCACTAAGAAATCTGGAAGACATTAACATTAAGTGCAAAGATCAAGAAATACAAACAGCTGAGGTTACAAAATTTACAGGTGCTTACATAGACAGCAAATGTAACTGGTCAGCACACATTCTTCAACACTTAGCTTGACAATATTATCACTATGGATTATTGCTTCAGTGGCTGAAGTAGACACCATTAAGGCTTCTTACTGTGGTTATTTCCATTCATTAATGTCATATGCTATAAAAAAAATTTTCACTGCAGATAAAAAAGCCATTAGAATAATGACTGGTCTCCATCACAGGCACTCTTGCAGGCACTTGTTTCGAAATATGGGGATCCTTACCGTCTCCTCACAATGTATCTTTTCCTTGTGGACCTTTGTCTGTAAAAACCCTCCTTTGGACCAGAATAACTGTTAAGAACTAAAGCTACTGTAATTTGTAACATTGTAAGAACTACAACTATTGAAATTTGTAGCATGTTGAAAAATGATTATTTAAATATGTATCATTTTGAAGTTAGTAATAAGCCCAATATCATCCTGTACACTGTACTACATATGATCAAAGGACTCAATAAATAAATAAAAAAACAGCCAATTTTATGACTATAACACAAGTGCACTGAAAGGCCCCAGGAGTAGACAACATTCCATTAGAACTACTGACAACCTTGGGAGAGCCAGTCCTGACGAAACTCTACCATCTGGTGAGCAAGATGTATGAGACAGGCGAAATACCCTCAGACTTCAAGAAGAATATAATAATTCCAATCCCAAAGAAAGCAGGTGTTGACAGATGTGAAAATTACCGAACTATCAGTTTAATAAATAACAGCTGCAAAATAGTAACGCGAATTCTTTACAGACGAATGGAAAAACTGGTAGAAGCCGACCTCAGGGAAGATCAGTTTCGATTCTGTAGAAATGTTGGAACACGTGAGGCAATACTGACCCTACGACTTATCTTACAAGAAAGATTAAGGAAAGGCAAACCTACGTTTCTAGCATTTTTAGACTTAGGGAAAGCTTTTGACAATGTTGACTGGAATACTCTCTTTCAAATTCTGAAGGTGGCAGGGGTAAAATACAGGGAGCGAAAGGCTATTTACAATTTGTACAAAAAGCAGATGGCAATTATAAGAGTCGAGGGACATGAAAGGGAAGGGAGTGAGACAGGGCTGTAGCCTATCACCGATGTTATTCAATCTGTATATTGAGCAAGCAATAAAGGAAACAAAACAAAAGTTCGAAGTAGGTATTAAAAGCCATGGAGAAGAAATAAAAACTTTGAGGTTCGCCGATGACATTGTAATTCTGTCAGAGACAGCAAAGGACTTGGAAGAGCAGTTGAACGGAATGGATAGTGTCTTGAAGGGAGGGTATAATATGAACATCAACAAAAGCAAAACGAGAATAATGGAATGTAGTCGAATTAAGTTGGGTGATGCTGACGGATTTAGATTATGAAATGAGACACGTAAAGTAGTAAAGGAGTTTTTGTATTTGGGGAGCATAATAACTGATGATGGTCGAAGTAGAGAGGATATAAAATGTAGACTGACAATGGCAAGGAAAGTGTTTCCGAAGAAGAAAAATTTGTTAACATCGAGTATAGATTTAAATGTCAGGAAGTCTTTTCTGAAAGTATTTGTACAGAGTGTAGCCATGTATGGAAGTGAAATGTGGACGATAAATAGTTTAGACAAGAAGAGAATAGAAGGTTTGGAAATGTGGTGCTACAGAAGAATGCTGAAGATTAGATGGGTAGATCACATAACTAATGAGGAAGTATTGAATAGAATTGGAGAGAAGAGGAGCTTGTGGAACAACTTGACCACAAGAAGGGATCCGTTGGTAGGACATGTTCTGAGACATCGAGGCATCACCAATTTAGTATTGGAGGGCAGTGTGGAGGGTAAAAATCGTAGAGGGAGACCAAGAGATGAATACATTAAGCAGCTTCAGAAGGATGTAGGCTGCGGTAGGTAGTGGGAGATGAAGAAGCTTGGGCAGGATAGAGTAGCATCGAGGGTTGCATCAAACAAGTCTCAGTACTGAAGACCACAACAACAAGAACACAAGAACCAGTAACAGTGTGCACATTGAACTGAAAAGCCTCACTGTGGTTGAAAAAGGAGCTTATTACTCCAGCATTAAGCTGTTTAATGCTCTTCCACCACTCATCAAATGCCTTCACAAAAGATTGCCATTATTCAAACTAACTCTCAAGGAGTATCTGATAGAGCAATATTTTTATACAGTTGATGAATTTGTGAAAGAAAATGTATATAATCACTAAATTTGTAATTGTTGTAAAAGTTTAATTAATTTCATTTTGAGTGCTATCATAGGCATATGACAATTATTTATTCGTATTCCTTTGGAATATTTAGATTATCTTGAAACATGTTCTGTTAACTGAGTGTGCTGTTGTTTAGCTGATATCTTATTTACATTGTATATTTTATTTACGTAAGATATATTTCAACTATGTAGAATCTGACACATTCCATATCCTTGCAATTCACTCGCTACCACGATCTATTGAACAGGAAATGATATAAATAAATAATAAAGTAAAATTTAACCACAAAGTTCTCAGTTCTTGAAGAATAATCAGATAAGTATGGAGCAGACACTGTCACTGTTTTCACACATGGCCTAATTGTTTAACACTTGTTCCACAGTTAATTTGAAGCATTATTGTTGTTCTAACCAGCACATGTTATTCATCTGAAACTTGGTAGTGGACTGACTGTCTCGTGACCAAAAATCGAGCCCTTATAAATCATCACAATAATAGGTACTGAAACTACACATTGTTTAAAGTCAAATTTACAGAAATTACAATTGAAACTTAACTCACTCAATTAACTGAATACATAAAAAAATTGGTTCTTTTTTGCAGTTTCTTCTGCTATGAGGGTTATGGCAAATTATTTGTTTCAATCACAAAATACTTTTGGCAAAACTGTTAAATACTTTGGAATTAATGAAGGTCTGGCTTTGCTAACACATTTATGAATAGAACCAAATAGATAGTTTATGATCACTAGCATTTCATCCTCCAAATGTTTGCAATTATTACAGAACTTATATTTGTTTATATATCAAAACTAGATTTTACGTTACGAAACAATTACTGATTTCTCCCTATAATGAAAGATACTAACTAGTAATAATAAAAATAAATTAGAAAATCGAATACATACATAAAACTAAGCACAAAATTTGATCTGGTGTTAAATCCTTTAGAACTGAGGGCCAACCTTTCTCTTTTATGAAAATACATATTTTATTCACGTATGTTATTGGTAAATTGTAAAAAGTGAAAAAACGAATTTAAGGAGGCAGGTGGCAAAGCAAGAGGGGAATTTAAATTATTCCATTTTGCTTCATCACATACTCTATGCTTCAAAATCATGCCTTCTACTAGGAATCTTAAATTTCCAGTGCTTTATGTGTCAACACAGCTTAGCTTTGGCAGTTGGCACAGCTTTGGTAACAGTATAGTAGGTGAAGTAGTCAGTGTAGACTATTACCCATCATTTCCTATTGTCAGCTTCGTTAATGTTCCCAAGAGGTCAGTAACAATCCAGGACTGATATTGTTGCAAGCAGAAATGAAATCAGATGCACTGGAGATAAGTGTGGCACATGCTTCTGTCATTCGCATTCGTAACAGTACCTCACAGTGTCTAAGAGATTGGTAGAGACATGGCCAGTAATACCTACATCTGATATTATGTCTCGAGTCTACACGAATCCTTGGTGGCCAGATGTTGAATCACCATAGATATAATTCAGAATCTACATCTATATCTGTACTGTGCAAACCACTGAGGTTCATGCCAGAAGGTATGTCCCATTGCACCAGTTATTAGGGTCTCCCCCTCTCCCATTCACATATGGACCATGTGAAGCATAACTGTTTGAATGCCTCTGTGCATGAAGTAATTATTAAAATCTTGTCTTCAAGATCCCCAT
This sequence comes from Schistocerca gregaria, assembly GCF_023897955.1. Taxonomy (NCBI): domain Eukaryota; kingdom Metazoa; phylum Arthropoda; class Insecta; order Orthoptera; family Acrididae; genus Schistocerca; species Schistocerca gregaria. Next base: position 329,796,905 of record NC_064923.1, read on the forward strand.
TTGAGCAGTATGCAAGTGACTGTAGTATATTCCTACAGTAATCATTTAAAGCCAGTTCTTTATCTTCTTTAATAGACTTTTTCCGGATAATTTACATCTACCTTTAAGAATATTCTAGGTCAGTTCCTTCAGTATCTCTCTAACAATCTTCCATAGATTAAACATACCTCTGACCATTCTTGCTGCCCTTCTCTGTATACACTCAATATCTCCTGTTAGACCCATCTGGTATGCATCTCCCACACTTGAGCAATATTTGAGAACCAGTTGCACGAGTGATTTGTGAGCAATCTCCCCCCTGTATTCTACCGATAAACCCAAGTCTACCACCTGCTTTACCCATATCTGAGCCTATGTGATCATTCCATTTCATATCCCTACAAAGTGTATTTGTATGAGCTGGCAGATTCCAACAGTGGCTCATTGATATTATAGTCACTGAAAAATACATTTTTTCATTTTGTAAAATGTAAAATTTTACGTTTCTGGACATTTAAAGCAAGTTGTCAGTCTCTCCACTCCTTTGAAACCTTATTGAGATTTGACTGAATATTTATGCAGATTCTTCCAGATATTACTTCATTATAGATAACTGTATCATATGCAAAAAGCCTGATTTTACTATTAATGTTGTGTGCAAGGTCATTAATATACAACATGAACTGCAAGGGTCCCAACACACTTCCCTGGGACACATTCTAAATTACTTCTACATCTGACGATGACTCTCCATACAAGATAAAATGCTGTGTCCTCCCTACCAAAATGTCCTCAATCCAGTCACAAATTTCATATGATCCTGTATATGATCATACTTTCAACAGTGTCAAATGCTTTTTGCAAATCAAGAAATATAGCATCTACACAATTGCCTTGATGCTTTTAGTATGTCATGTGAGAAACGTGTGAGCTAGGTTTCACTTGATCGATGTTTTTGAAATTCATGCTGGTTGGCACTGAGGAGGTCATTCTGTTCAAGGTCTCTCATTATGATTGAGCATAGTTGGCCTTTGAGTACATGGGATGATGAGAAACCATTTCTACTTCACTGAATCACAGTTCCTGTTATAGAATTTTATGTTTATTAATTGGACTTCACCTTTGATCAGTTACTTCTCTTTCAATGCTTCTATGGTTTTCGGCAATGTCATTTAATGCAACAATGAGTGAGATTTCATCTGTGCTTCTGTGCTCTACCAAAAGATTTCTTGAAAGGTAGTCGGTGTTCTTGTGCTTTTGTATACCACTATGACATTGTATTCCTGAAGCCTCAGTGTCCATCATGCCAGTGGAGCTCACAGATCCTTTAGGCTAACCAGTACCGGGCGTGAGTCGTGCTTCGGTAGCTCAGATGGTAGAGCACTTGCCCGTGAAAGGCAAAGGTCCCGAGTTCGAGTCTCGATAGGGCACACAGTTTTAATCTGCCAGGAAGTTTCATATCAGCCCACACTTCGCTGCAGAGCGAAAATCTCATTCTGGAAACATCCCCCAGTCTGTGGCTAAGCCATGTCTCCACAATATCCTTTCTTTCAGGAGTGCTAGTTCTGCAAGGTTCGCAGAAGAGCTTCTGTAAAGTTTGGAAAGTAGGAGACGAGGTACTGGCAGAAGTAAAGCTGTGAGTACTGGGCATGAGTTGTGCTTCGGTAGCTCAGATGGTAGAGCACTTGCCCGCGAAAGGCAAAGGTTCCGAGTTCGAGTCTCGGCACACAGTTTTAATCTGACAGGAAGTTTCAATGAAGAGGTACTTTATCAGATTCAGGCCAAAGCCTGGGGTTTGCACAAACTTCAACACAGTTGTTACAAGGCTTCGGTGTTCTTCAAATGTCTAAATGCGAATATCATCCTGCTAGCAAAGACATTTCGTCCACTTAAGGTGTCACAGCAGGCTGTCCATAAGGTGGCCAGAGCATTGCATAGTCCACAAGGTGTAATTTGAATTCATATGCAGACACAATCAGGTGTTATGAAGGCGGTCTTTTCCCAGTCAGCCTCATCAATCTTGATTTCCCGGTAACCTACTTGCATGTTCATAGTTGAGAAATTCTTAGTTTTTTTCCAGCAGTCTAGGGAAGCATCAATGTGCAGCTCTAGGAAAACATATTATTTATTGACGCAGAACTTCCTCCTGAATTACACATCTTTGAGCTGGTGACACCCTATATGGGCGGTGGCTAATTGATGGATGATCCTCAGTTCTGATATGGTATTTTACCATGGACCACTTGGTACACCTTTTCCCCACTATGGATTTGAGAGCATCTGAAAGTTGTTGCAGAATGGCTAACACTCACCAATTTTTGTCCTTGGTCTGGTCAGATCCTATTTGCAGTTCATTAGTAGCTTCCTCTACCGAGTTGTCCGTAGTAGCTGACCATGATTTTTCATTGATGGCACTGAGCTGCCTGTCATGAACTGGTTTGGCTGTTCCTAAACATGTACCTTTAGGGATGAGTTGTGGCCGCTTGTGACAATTCATGATCCAAAGTTCTCCTTGAGCACTTGCATTGCTTATGATTGTCACAGGTAAGTAGATTTATTTTGTGAGCCTGAGTAACTTTTTGCAGTCACCGAAATTTTGCAGTTTAACAAAGCATCATGACTGACAACTGAAACTCATCTCACTGATGACAGTGGGGTAACACCACCTTCAATAGCAAGCAACCAACAAGAACAATTCTTCATTATGTGTGCTTCTTGGAATAACATTGTCTGTCTGGAGGGCTCATCTTTGACTGCTTGTGATGCCTGCAAGGAGGTCCATCTGAGAATAAAATTTTGCTTACATTATGTTAAAATGATATAATTGAAGGGCTATGTTTTGTCACTGATAGTTATTCTTGCAGTACATGTTCTTGTTGGCTGGATGTATTTCCCCATTTGCGACCCTCAAAACAATCACTTTTTCACCACAGAACAATATTCTTCAGCATGCCATGTTAAGCATTTGTCATTAAAAAAAAAAAGAAGCCCCTGAATTGACAAGCTTTTGGGCAGATTGGGCTTCAATGAGATTTTCTGACATCATGTTAAATGTTGTTTACAGAGGATTTTTATCTGTGGCCACTTCATTTCCATAGATGTTTTTTTTACTTTGTCTTCCTGAATTTGGCAGCTGTGCGAGGAACTGGTATTTGTATGGTGCCGGGAAATGGCAAAATATAATAGGTTGCAGTTTACAGGTATCAATAGGACTGTTGCGATGGTTAATACACTCCTGGAAATTGAAATAAGAACACCGTGAATTCATTGTCCCAGGAAGGGGAAACTTTATTGACACATTCCTGGGGTCAGATACATCACATGATCACACTGACAGAACCACAGGCACATAGACACAGGCAAGAGAGCATGCACAATGTCGGCACTAGTACAGTGTATATCCACCTTTCGCAGCAATGCAGGCTGCTATTCTCCCATGGAGACGATCGTAGAGATGCTGGATGTAGTCCTGTGGAACGGCTTGCCATGCCATTTCCACCTGGCGCCTCAGTTGGACCAGCGTTCGTGCTGGACGTGCAGACCGCGTGAGACGACGCTTCATCCAGTCCCAAACATGCTCAATGGGGGACAGATCCGGAGATCTTGCTGGCCAGGGTAGTTGACTTACACCTTCTAGAGCACGTTGGGTGGCACGGGATACATGTGGACGTGCATTGTCCTGTTGGAACAGCAAGTTCCCTTGCCAGTCTAGGAATGGTAGAACGATGGGTTCGATGACGGTTTGGATGTACCGTGCACTATTCAGTGTCCCCTCGACGATCACCAGAGGTGTACGGCCAGTGTAGGAGATCGCTCCCCACACCATGATGCCGGGTGTTGGCCCTGTGTGACTCGGTCGTATGCAGTCCTGATTGTGGCGCTCACGTGCACGGCGCCAAACACGCATACGACCATCATTGGCACCAAGGCAGAAGCGACTCTCATCGCTGAAGACGACACGTCTCCATTCGTCCATCCATTCACGCCTGTCGCGACACCACTGGAGGCGGGCTGCACGATGTTGGAGCGTGAGCGGAAGACGGCCTAACGGTGTGCGGGACCGTAGCCCAGCTTCATGGAGATGGTTGCGAATGGTCCTCGCCGATACCCCAGGAGCAACAGTGTCCCTAATTTGCTGGGAAGTGGCGGTGCGGTCCCCTACGGCACTGCGTAGGATCCTACGGTCTTGGTGTGCATCCGTGCATCGCTGCGGTCCTGTCCCAGGTCGACGGGCACGTGCACCTTCCGCTGACCACTGGCGACAACATCGATGTACTGTGGAGACCTCACGCCCCACATGTTGAGCAATTCGGTGGTACATCCACCCGGCCTCCCGCATGCCCACTATACGCGCTCGCTCAAAGTCCGTCAACTGCACATACAGTTCACGTCCATGCTGTCGTGGCTTGCTACCAGTGTTAAAGACTGCGATGGAGCTCCGTATGCCATGGCAAACTGGCTGACACTGACGGCGGCGGTGCACAAATGCTGCGCAGCTAGCGCCATTCGATGGCCAACACCGCGGTTCCTGGTGTGTCCGCTGTGCCGTGCGTGTGATCATTGCTTGTACAGCCCTCTCGCAGTGTCTGGAGCAAGTATGGTGGGTCTGACACACTGATGTCAATGTGTTCTTTTTTCCATTTCCAGGAGTGTATCTATCAGTGTAATGATCATTGAAGACTCTTTTTCTTTTTATCTTGGAGCATGCGATATATTCAGAACATCCACAGTTGAAGCATACCAATGTGTTGTCCTCCAATCTGTTCTTCTGTGGAGTGTTATACTTAACAGAGGAGTTGGTTGTACCTGTGTTCATAAGATGCTGGTTTGTTGTTCGACTGCTGTGGTGTAAATCTGAGTTGGCCAAGTCCATTCTTCAAGGCACTTTCAATTGGTGGCAGGGATTGGTGCAAAACATCCATACACCTCTCATTCAACATTCTCACTTACCACCTGACATACAGGGTCAACATTCATGGCTGCTATCTCCTGTGTACTTGGTCTGACATTTCTGTCTGCCACAAACTGCTGTATAACTTCTCTTACTACCTAGTGTATGAGAGATGTGAAATCACGGTGGGGTATGAGAGATGTGAAATCATGGTGGTCTTCCACAAATTCCATAAGGACCACATTCAGGAACTGCTCACACCTCTTTTGCCCTACTCTCTTCTGTTGCATTTCCTCAATACACTGACTCTACTTCATGAACTCCTCTGTTGTTGTAACATCCTTTAACAGAGAGCTTGGTAAATGTCTTTTGCAACTCCTTACACCAAATGTGAGATTTTGTCAGCTTCTGTCACATTTGGTTTCACATTGTGGCATAAGGCCAAAACATTCTGTATGTCATTTCACTATGATGTTGGGCCCTGTTCTTTCACTAAATTGACTTGCTGCTGATTGTCGCAAAATGTTTTCTTCAGTTCAGCCTGGAATTTGTCCCAGCAATCAAACTTCTCCTTGCTCAGATCCAGCAAAAACACAACTACGTGCATTTCATCTCAAGCACAATCAGGCAAACTTAATATCAGATGACCAGGAATACAATTACTAAATACAACCCATCTAAAATATCTGGGAGTCATTCTTGACCATAATTTGACATACAAGCAGCATTAAGAGAATACAAAAATTAATTACAAACATAACAAACGATAAATATGAAATAATATATATTTTCTAGTGATTGGGTTTGACCTAATGACCCACAGCATGCTGGCTATCAATGTCTACCACTACTCCATGTTACATAGAGCTCAATTCACAGCAATATTTTTACCAGCCTCCTTCCCCAGTGAACTAAATGGGAGCCTACTATTTGATCACATGCAACTGTGTATTTGCCTACAGCACCCTGAAGGTTACTTGTACCTTCAGAATGACAACACATAATCCAGTCACTCCCAAATTTTATATGAAGACTTAAGAAGCACTTCATGGAACAAGCATACCTATGTGATCCCTCCCTGGAATACAAGGTGACATGGTACTGCACAGTATCAAGAATTTGTTTGAAAATACCAACAGTTAAGTCGAAACACCTGTAGGAGTGACTGAAACGTTTGGAATGAAATCTGGGTTAAAAGAAGGTGGAGTTCTGTCTTTTATTTTCTTCATTACTGTAACGTACAACATCCAGAGGAAAGTACACAAAACTATTAGAAGTGGAAAAACAAAATCCTTGTTCAATACAATGAAAAACCAGCCTAATTTGCAAATTTCAGTTTTTTTATTTACTTGATGACTAGTTTAGGATTGGGACCCATTTTCAAATCATTGTAACTGATAGTGAGAATGGTACTACCAAAAATAAAAAAAAAATCATGTCAAAAATATGTACAGTATATGTATGCACTATAACTATTCATTCACACTTCATAGTATGTATATATTTCTGACAGAGTTTTTGTATTTTCAGCGATACCTTTTTGGCTATCTCTTTCATTGATTTGAAAATGGGTCCTGGAGCAAAAAGAGTCATCGAATAAATAAAAAAGTGAAATTTGCAACTTTTGCTGGTTTTTTTGTTGTACTGATTAACAGAAGTTGCTGACCTGCAATTCTTCCATCACTCTGGAAGTTTGAAATCCACTTTCTTTGATCATGATATACATCTGTGGGGCAACTCTAAAGATGTCCTTCAAGATTAAACAAACAGATGGGCAGAAGTAGCTCAATTTCATCCAAGATGAAAGTGAGATGATGGTCATCCAATGGACATGTTGGAATGGAACTGAGAACTGTCGGAAAGTACCATTAAAATATAAAGATATCTTCCACGAAAACTATTACATGCCCATTCTGAGTGTGGTTGTGAAATACGGACCATGAGACCTGAGTACATCAGCTAAGATGAGGTTCATTCATAGCAAAACCAGAAAGACACAGAGGGCTAGAATTTGGAATGAGGAAATCTAAGTTGTAAAGTGGGAAGACAAAATAACCTTCCAGTGGCTGAGATGGTATGGACATATGTAACACAAGGATGCTAACAGGCTACCAAGCCTAATGTGTGATTTGAAATTGTGTGTGATGAAAGACCATGAGGAAGACCAAGACACAGGTACACAGATATAGTGAAATCTAACACTGAGAAGAGAAGCCATACCCAGGACAGTATCGAAGAGAGAGAGAATTTAAGGAATATAATTTGCAAAGAAGACTCATTTACTGACCCATCAAATAAGATGGAATGACGTGGGATGATAAATAGCAAAGGACTAAGCTCGGTTATAAAATTACATGGGTGTGGCTGGAGAGGAAGAAGAGACAATCAGTTTACTGGCACACGAGCAGCCAGTACTTCTCAAGCTCATAAGAGGCTGTGTCAACAACAGTGGTATAATCTATAAATATGGCAAATAGTGAGTTTTTTTCACATTTTGGTGCTGTAATCTAATCCTTTGTCCTATATTGCTAATAATTGGAAGTATCTATCAAAACCGACAGATGATGTCAAAAACAAAAATATTTCTTCATGTGAATACAATAGTAATGTTGACTGGTTGTTTATGTAAACAAGACTGAAAATGTTGCTATGCTTTCAGACAGTGTCCTCCTTCAGAGCTAACTAGTATCAGCATTACACATCAACCAGAAACAGGTATGTATCAGGTAGAGTAGGCAAGGGGATAGAGGGTGTGTGTGTGGGGGGGGGGGGGGGGGGTTGACAGGTGGGAATGTTGGCGGGAAGGTTGCCTCATGGCAGGGAGAGGCAGCAAGCCCACAGGATGGGATGTTCCTTGTCATATTTAATCGATACTCAGAATGAACTTTGGGTACCAAAACTGATGTGTAATGATCTGAAATTACTGACTTGCTTATGTGGAGTGTAACCTCCCTCTCAATATCTTCTTTATCATGCTCCAAATTTCCACTAACATATTAAATAACAGAAATCACTCTTTGAAGATGTGGATATATTCTTCCAGCTCATATAGTCTCGAAGTGTTCCATACAATGATTGTGTGCTGTGGCAGTTTAATAATTACATCAAGCTTTATAAATTCATAGACAGTTCAAAGCCAACTCTCTGACAGACTTGGGAGCAGATTGACCCTCTTCTCTTTCTTTGATGGTGTAGTCCACTGTTATGGTACATGCTATTCCATGGAGTGCAGTGGGTCTCCAAGATAGGGGTTCAGTAATTGCCAAACCAGGATGTGCCACCAAGCGAGACCAAACTGCCAATGTTTCCCCATCTTGCAGAAACACTGTGTCCATCTGTGCTTGGTTTCTTGCATAGACAATATGAAATCTCTACATAATATATACATCCAAATTTACTAAACCAACTAATAAAAATTAACTGCACATTTGGCGATCATTATTCATCAGTACTATAAGGGTACGCAACCCATATTTTTGCCAGTGCTATGTTACACCTGAAGGACAGGAATGTGGTAGACATGAGCTTAGTCTGGCATTGGTAAGGGGAGTTATGTGTGACACACAATGACTTGAGGAAGTGGATTGAAACAGGGAACAGGCCAGAGGAAGAGGGAGACTGTGGAGATGAAAAGATCAAAGTAGGGATCAAGGAACAGGGGCTAGCAAAGAATGAAGTTAGAAGAATTGCAAATATCGAAATATGTGTTGACATCCTCATCTATGTAGTTCAGAGAAGCTGCTGTGGTGAGGATTCAGAAGGCACAAGATTGTGAAGCAACCATTGAAGTGGGGCATGTACTGCTTGGCAGTATGTTTCACCACTGGGTGGCCAATTCTGCTCTTGACCACAGGTTGTGACTAGTCACTCCGAAATACTGCTCCTTTTTGGTCACTATAATATAACATGGCGATAATGATTTTGCTTGGTGAAGTCTGGTATGTTTATCATTGTTTAAAACAAGAAAAACAGAATACCACGCAGTGTCACAGATATCCTCCACCAAATAAATAATATGTATCTTCTGTGATCTGGGGTGCTGCTTCTTAATGCTGCCTAAAGGATTTATTGGTGGCTATCTCCTTGAACTCTATTGACGAATTTCTCAGTACAAACATTTGAAATATTTCCAAGACTTACCAAGCGGGAAAGCGCCGGTAGACAGGCACAATAAATAAAACACACAAAATATCTAGCTTTCGCAACCGACGGTTGCTTCTTCAGGAAAGAGGGAAGGAGAGGGAAAGACGAAAGGATGTGGGTTTTAAGGGAGAGGGTAAGGAGTCATTCCAATCCCGGGAGCGGAAAGACTTACCTTAGGGGGAAAAAAGGACAGGTGTACATTCGCACACACACACACATATCCATCCGCACATACACAGACACACGCAGACATTTAAAAGGCAAAGAGTTCCTGGAACTCTCCAATGGGAACCGAAAACATTTGATCGCAAGGTCATAGGTCAACCGATTCCTCCACAGGACAACATGTCTGATATATTCTATACGACACTGGTGACGGCATGTGCGTCACATGACAGGAATATGTTGTCAACCCACCTAACTTGTACACTTAGCGAATGGGTAAAAAGATTCTTCTACCTGATTTAGGTTTTGTTGTGGATGTGATAATCACTCCCAAAAAAGTGATGAAAACATAAGAGTTTGTCACATAAATTGAATATAAAAAATTATACTTTTCACTCGAGGGAAGACTTGAACCTAGGACCTCTCATTCCGTAGCTGCTCTCGCCAACCACGGGACCACAGCGCACCTTGACTCCCGTTGTCCTTGTTGTTGTCTATCTTCGCATGGACTACTCAGTTTGTACATTTTACTATTTTTTTTCATAGTTCCACACAACTTCTTCCTGTTTTCTCGATTGATCTGTGTTCAGTTTTTCAAGGCCTATCCGCTGTGCCAACTTATAACTACATCTGAGGGGGGGGGGGGGGGGGGACGATGGGGAGGTTCCCTTGTTAGCTGCTAGCATTTTTTCTCTCTAATCTTGCTACAACTTCACAAGGCATGCTTTCCTTTCTGCGAACGAATTCATTACCTCAAAGTTCGTCAAAAATATTTGCTACATGAAAAATCGAAATGTCGTTCTCTAGTGCTGAAAAAGCTGTTAACACAAAGTAATACCCAAGTCTGGTGTGTTTTCTCGATCTGATTACGTCTATTTTGTCTCTGTCTGCTAGATAAAACATAACAGGCCTTTGTAATATTGCAGCAACTTCGTAACACACACCTAATAAACGAGACTGATTTGGCACAAATGACCATTTTTATAACAAAACAGAATATAATTCACGAAGTACCAATATCAAATGCCTATTAGGGCTACTACAAGCAAAAAGCTTTGTGTCAGGAAACAGTTCCACATTTCATTCATATGCACCTGTTTCACAAACATTAGATCGAAAAGTAGTATTATGAAATTTTTATATAAATTTGGAATTGTCTTATTCTTCCATAATTTGTGTGACGTCTCCGTTTCTTCTCCTCCCTCGTTCTAACAATCTTGTCATCAATTCTGTAGCTACCCCTGCCATTGTCAAAATCTGTTCGCCGATTAACTTCACTAACCCTGCAAGACTCACAGGTTTAGTTATCCCGCGATTTTTTCCGATTACGCGTTATCACGTGTTCGTACAACACGTTTTCCGCGTTACTTCCAGAATAGAACTTAAGCGGCTGCTAGTCGGGGACTGCACAACTGGTCCTTACTAGTGTAGTGATCTGGCCAAAAATTTTCTGTGAAAATTTCATTTTCTTGGATACACCGCAGAGATAATACGTAATACTTCTTATCTGTTATTACTGTCAGACGCTTATTTCCATGCTAGTAGTCTGTATCTATGGATTTCGCTAGTAATTATAAAAACGCTGATCATTCGCAAACCCAATCAACCACATAATCAGACAGCGATTGGCATTCATCCGTTCGGCTTTACTGCGCTCAGTTCGTGTAGCCCCGTCCCCCTTTTGTCTGCAGAAAGTTTATTTCTGGATGCGATGAGGGTTCTCCTGACAGAGACATCATGCACACTATGTATGCTTTCAAGAATCAACTTACGATTCATTCAGAAACCAACTTAAAATGTGTTCAGAAACCAACAGGGAATCGTTTCAAAATCATTCGAATAATCGATAGACAAACGTGCGCTGGGTGCTAGGCGCTTTGTGAAACAAGATTTTTTCCTCAAGAATATGAATTTGGCTCCCCCCCCCTTTCCCGGTAGCATCTAGCTGCTTGCTGCGACTGCTTGCACAACAGCCACATTCCTGTAGCCAGAAGCGGGAGAATCTACTGCTCAAACGCGACTCAGCTGCGCATCAGCATGAGCCCACTCGTAACTGCTAAAACGAATCTAATGTAAACACTTCATTTTTCATAAATCTTGCATAAACATAGCTAGTCACAAAAAGGTAGTACATATACATATATTTTATAGAATATTCACAGGAAATGTCATTAAATTACATTATTTATTTATTTATCCATCTTTAAGCATACACATGCAATCGATCTCATCATGAGTAATGAATAATTTACATATTAAGAAATATAACTACTGTGAGGGATCACACAAAGCTAAAGTATACATTTTAAAAGAACATACATAATAAAGGAATACATTTCATACATGAAGATATCCCAAATAAGTAAAGTGTGCATTTTAAAGAGTGTGCATGATAAAAGAGTACATTTCATACATAAGGATTTCTCCACATGTTTTAACAGTTAAATGTGGAACTACAGAGACAAAAAAAAACTTAGGAAGAGGTACAAACAGAGTTGCAAGTTGTTTAGTAAGTCAGGTCTAGTTTTGAAGAGTTTTCAAATTCTTTAACACTGTAAAAAGCTTCATCTTTCAGCCATTTTTTAGTCTTACTTTTAAATATGTTAAGAGAGACACAATGTGCATGCACAGGTAATGTGTTGAAAAGCCTTATTCCCATGTATTCACAACTGTCTTATGTTTTCTTGAGTCGAGTTGTTGGTATGTCTATCTTAAATGTTTCATGAATTATGAACGGACTGCCTAAGGTTGTAACTGTGAAAGTCTTCTTTTATGTACAAAAGGCAGTTGTATATAAAAAGAGAAGGGACTGTCATTATCTGTAATTCTTTGAAGTATGACCTACATGATATGTTATTTATGATAATCCCAGAGATGGCTTTCTTCTGAAAAAAAAGAAAAAAAAAACTGGATCATGGAGATTTACCTCATAGAAGAATACCATAGCTAATACGGCAGTGGAAGAATGCATAATAGGAATTAATGAGCAGGCTTTCAGAAACACAGGTGCGTAATTTTTTTCAGTGGATAGATAACTCGCAAAAGCTTTTGAGATATGTTGTCTATGTGACTCTGCCAGGTTAATTTAGTATCTAAGCATATGGCAAGAAGTTTGGTAGAAGTGTACTCAATATCAGCATTGGATAAGCTGAAGGATATATTTACAGTCTTTTCATGGTTAATAGCTAACTCATTGGCTTCAAACCACATATTGGATAATCTGAGAAAATCTTTACTTTGCTCCTTCAGTTTATTTATGTCCTTCCCTGAATTGATGAAAGTTGTATTATCATTGATAAAAAAGAAGTTACATTCATCTGGGGTGACATTAACATCAGTTGTAACTTTTACACTATGACTACCTGTACCTAATTCTGCTTTAATGACCCTCCACGCAGCCTTACACTTATTATTGGAGTTTTTGATGAAGTTATCATTTGCTCTACATTTTGCTAATCTGATTTGTGATCTATAGCGTCTCTTGAGGCTAACCTACGATGCATTATCAACACGACCATTTTTTTACCTTATCATAGCATATCAAAACCATTAATCTTAGCTTCTGTAAATATGGTGTGAACCACCTATGTGGAGTAGTTCGACCATGCTTTCTTGCCATAGTTTTGTTTCGTTTGGTAACCACTGGACAGGAGGTATTGAAAATTTCAGATAGAGTACTAACAAACCTGATACAAGCCTCCTCAACATTGTTGGAAGCATATATTACATTATTCCAGTTTAGCACCTTCAGCTTATCCCTGAAGATATTTATGCTTTTATCATTTAACAACCTGACATACCGGGTTGGTTCACAATCCCCCATTGTTTCATTAATTGTTAGTTTTACCCATATACCTTTGTGATTTGTCAGATGGTCAACATTAAGGAGTCTCACTTCAAAACCATCTTTATGTATATTTGTGATAAAATTGTCGAGACAAGAAAGTTGTCTTGTGGGACTATAATTTGCACAGAAGAGATTATGGGCTCTTAGCATGTTAAGCAAATTATTATTTTTGTGTGTTTTTTACCTTACATCAAAATTTAAATATCCTAAAATTACTGTCTTGTGTTTGGTATATTTTTCTGTACAGTGAATAAGTTTATCTGAACACTCTACAAATTGATCGGAATCACTATAAGGAGAATGGTGTTGTTGTTGTGGTCTTCAGTCCTGAGACTGGTTTGACGCAGCTCTCCATGCTAATCTATCCTGTGCAAGCTCCTTCATCTCCCAGTACCTACTGCAACCTATGTCCTTCTGAATCTGCTTAGTGTATTCATCTCTTGGTCTCCCTCTACGATTTTTACCCTCCACACTGCCCTCCAATGCTAAATTTGTGATCCCTTCATGCCTCACAACATGTCCTACCAGCTGGTCCCTTTTTCTAGTCAAGTTGTGCCACAAACATTCTCCTCTCCCCAATCCTATACAATATCTCCACATAAGTTATGTGATCTACCCACCTAATCTTCAACATTCTTCTGTAGCACCACATTTTGAAAGCTTATATTCTCTTCTTGTCCAAACTATTTATTGTCCATGTTTCACTTCCATACATGGCTACACTCCATACAAATACTTTCAGAAACGACTTCCTGACTCTTAAATCTATACTCGATGTTAACAAATTCCTCTTCTTCAGAAACGCTTTCCTTGCCATTGACAGTCTACATTTTATATCCTCTCTAATTCGACCATCATAAGTTATTTTGCTCCCCAAATAGCAAAACTCCTTTACTACTTTAAGTGTCTCATTTCCTAATCTAATTCCCTCAGCATCACCCGACTTAATTCGACTACATTGCATTATCCTTGTTTTGCTTTTGTTGATGTTCATCTTATATCCTCCTTTCAAGACACTGTCCATTCCATTCACCTGCTCTTCCAAGTCCTTTGCTGTCTCTGACTGAATTACAATGTCGTCGGTGAACTTCAAAGTTTTCATTTCTTCTCCATGGATTTTAATACCTACTTCGAATTTTTCTTTTGTTTCCTTTATTGCTTGCTCAATATACAGATTGAATAGCATCAGGGAGAGGCTACAACCCTGTCTCACTCCCTTCCCAACCACTGCTTCCCTTTCATACCCCTCGACTCTTATAACTGCCATCTGGTTTCTGTACAAATTGTAAATAGCCTTTCGCTCCCTGTATTTTACCCCTGCCACTTTTAGAATTTGAAAGAGAGTATTCCAGTCAACGTTGTCAAAAGCTTTCTCTAAGTCTACAAATGCTATCAACGTAGGTTTGCCTTTCCTTAATCTCTCTTCCAAGATAAGTCGTAAAGTCAGTATTGCCTCACGTGTTCCAACATTTCTACGGAATCCAAACTGATCTTCCCCGAGGTCGGCTTCTACCAGTTTTTCCATTCGTCTGTAAAGAATTCGTGTTAGTATTTTGCAGCTCTGGCTTATTAAACTGATAGTTCGGTAATTTTCACATCTGCCAACACCTGCTTTCTTTGGGATTGGAATTATTATATTCTTCTGTAAGTCTGATGGTATTTCGCCTGTCTCATGCATTTTGCTCACCAGATGGTAGAGTTTCGTCAGGACTGGCTCTCCCAAGGCAGTCAGTAGTTTCAATGGAATGTTGTCTACTCCGGGGGCCTTGTTTCGACTCAGGTCTTTCAGTGCTCTGTCAAACTCTTCACGCAGTATCGTATCTCCCTTTTCATCTTCATCTACATCCTCTTCCATTTCCATAATATTGTCTGCAAGTACATCGCCCTTGTATAGACCCTCTAGATACTCCTTCCACGTTTCTGCTTTTCCCTCTTTGCTTACAACCGGGTTTCCATCTGAGCTCTTGACATACACACAAGTGGCTCTCTTTTCTTCAAAGTTTCAAAGGTCTCTTTAATTTTCCTGTAGGCTGTATCTATCTTACCCCTAGTGAGATAAGCCTCCACATCCTTACATTTGTCCTCTAGCCATCCCTGCTTAGCCATTTTGCACTTCCTGTCGACCTCATTTTTGATACGTTTGTATTCCCTTTTGCCTGCTTCATTTACTGCATTTTTATATTTTCTCCTTTCATCGATTAAATTGAATATTTCTTCTGTTACCTAAGGATTTCTACTAGCCCTCGTCTTTTTACCTACTTGATCCTCTGCTGCCTTCACTACTTCATCCCTCAGAGCTACCCATTCGTCTTCTATTGTATTTCTTTCCCCTATTCCTGTCAATTGTTCCCTTATGCTCTCCCTGAAACTCTGTACAACCTCTGGTTTAGTCAGTTTATCCAGGTCCCATCTCCTTAAATTCCCACCTTTTTTCAATTTCTTCAGTTTTAATCTATAGTTCATAACCAATAGATTGTGGTCAGAGTCCACATCTGCCCCTGGAAATGTCCTACAATTTAAAACGTGATTCCTAAATCTCTGTCTTACGATTATATAATCTATCTGATTCCTTTTAGTATCTCCGGGATTCTTCCATGTATACAACCTTCTTTTATGATTCTTGAACCAAGTGTTAGCTATGATTAAGTTATGCTCTGTGCAAAATTCTGACAGACAGCTCCCTCTTTCATTTCTTAGCCTCAATCCATATTCACCTACTATGTTTCCTTCTCTCCCTTTTCCTTCTGTCGAATTCCAGTCACCCATGACTATTAAATTTTTGTACCCTTCACTACCTGAATAATTTCTTTTATCTCATCACACATTTCTTCAATTTCTTCCTCCTCTGCAGAGCTAGTTGGCATATAAACTTGTACTACTGTAGTAGGCATGGTCTTCGTGTCTATCTTGACCAGTATAATACGTTCACTATGCTCTTTGTAGTAGCTTACCCGCACTCCTATTTTTTTATTCATTATTATAATTTACTCCTGCATTACCCCTATTTGATTTTGTATTTATAACCCTGTATTCACCTGACCAGAAGTCTTGTTCCTCCTGCCACCGAACTTCACTAATTCCCACTATATCTAACTTTAACCTATCCATTTCCCTTTTTAAATTTTCTAACCTACCTGCCCGATTAAGGGATCTGACATTCCACACTCAAGGAGAATGGTATATTGAAATAACTGCGAGTTTTAATGTTGGTAGTAGCATGACAGCTGCTTCACGAATGCCTTTAACACATATGTCCCTAACATCAAGCACAGTATATCTCAACCCTAGGTTGTCATTTATATATATTGAGAAACCCCCATAGCCTTCACTGGGTCTGCAGTAACTTGTAATTAAGTTAAAACAGGGTGGTACATACAGTTTTATCCCTTCTTCTCTTAACCAGTGTTCATTAATACACAATACTATTATATTGTTTCCATTCAATACAACACCAAGTTCATCAGCTTTATATTTCATAGATCTAATATTTATGTGCATGAATAATATTGTTTTTCACAGCAAGAGGGAAGATGCGTGGTGTCTTGGACCCAATTGGATGCACACATGGTGGATTGCCTTTCACTGGCCCTCATGTTTGGTGTGGTGATGGTGTTATGTTTCAATAGTGGCTGGACTTCCTTGTGGGCGGCCATAAAAAATCATTACTTCTCTGTGGTATTTTTTTGGTTCTGTTTGAGGCTCCAGTGGCAGAATTTTTTATTTTACTTCCTGCATAATTTATCTGGCATGGGGGATTTGATATAGGCCTACTTGATAACACATTAGTGTGGGATGGCTGATTTGATGCAATAGATAACACTTCACTATGGGATGGAGATGATACAATACTTACTGAGGTTTCTGTCTTCTTATCTGCTAATGGAGGTGACATTTTTGTTGTCTGTTTCTCAAGGTTCTTGTTTGTTTCACATGTTACATTCTTTATGTGGGCAGGCTGAGTGGAAGCAATTGATAACACTTTGGTGTAGGATGAAGGTGGTGATACAATACTCAGTGTGGTTTCCTTCCTATTTTCTACCAGTGACTGCAGTGGAACTGCTGTTGTTGTTGACACCGTTTCTGCTTCTGTTGCTTGTACTGCTGCTGTTATTGGTCTTGTTTCTTGAGCTGGTTCAGATGTTGGTGGTGCTGCAGTTGTTACTGAATCTGATCGTCATGCTGTCGCAATTTGTGGTTCTGCAGCTGCTTTAGTTGTTGTCTCGAAGACAGATTCACTTCTTGCATGGTTGCTTTCAGTAATGTACTGGTAGTTCATTACAATGGCTGGTACTGACTCATAGATACTCTGTTTCTTTATATGTTTCTGTGCTTTGCAGAGAGATGACTTGCCTCTTCTATTCAGGTGTATGCCATGGTTTGTAAAGCTGCATATATCCAGGAAATCGACTGAAAGAAATCTTAAGGCTTGTCCACACGCAACGACCTGTCTGCGCACATCACACCTGCGCAGACAGATCGTTGCATGTGAACAGAAGATTTGCACCAACCTGAGGTGTGTGCAAACCTGAAAGTTTGAGTTGGAGGTTTGAGCGAAACCTTTCAAATCTGTGGGTTCAAACCACATCTGCACAGACAAGTTGGAGCGTGTGGACAGGAGATCACCGCAAATCTGGCGCAAAACAGCTGTTTGCTCAGTCTAGTGTTTGTATTTGTGCGCACAGGGCATTAAAACGGCTGATACTTTCCAGTGTTCTTCAGAGTTTGTAAGTGAATTCATTGAAATATATAGAAACCACCCATGTTTGTGGAAAATTAAAAGTAAAGAATATAGTGACCGAGACAAAAAGACAGCAGCATACACTGTTCTAATTGAAAAATTGCTGGCAGTTAACAATTCGGCAAACAGAGAAACAGTAATAAAAAAAAAATGGTTGCGAACTGTTTACCGAAAAGAGTTATCCAAAGTTCAGAAATCTAGAAGATCTGGTGTAGGAGTAGATCAAGTATACCAGCCAACATTATGGTATTTTGATCTGCTTGGCTTCCTTAGTGATCAAGAACCGCCAAGACCAAGCAGGAGTACAATTGAAAATGATATTGGAGTGTCAATGTGCGATGAAATGGAACACGAGGTAATGTAAAACAATATATTTCACATACGTTTATCAAAAGTTTATTCAAAATAATGTATTTGTGTGCAAACATAATAGAAGATTAACTGCTCTTATAAATAGAAACATGAACATACTGTCCATGTTTTAGGTTCGCCCTGCAACTCTCGCAGTAAATTCACGTGAGAAAACTGCTTTCGCTTTAGCAGACACTGTCTACACCATTTTGACCGCTTCCTCTGTTTCCTGTGGTTGGTCTGGATGTTTCTTGCAACAAAAGTTGCGAACACAGACCTCAACAGAACTTCCTCCATTTCTATATTTCAAAGTAACTGAATTAAATTTTTGACGTTTGCGGGGAGCGTAGTCGCTTGCCACTGATATTCCTTTTCTACACCGACAGATGGCAGGCGAGTAGTAGATTGGGGTTTGTGTCGTGTGAACACAGCACATTTGCAGCGATCTTTTGCATGTACAGACATCTGTGCCGATGTCTGCGCAGACAGATTGTTGCGTGTGGACCGGGCTTTATGTTTGGGTACACTTTACACGCTGTTTGTATCTGTTTATTTGCTTCCTTAATTTCGGCGTTCACACATGAAGCAGATATGAGGCCATGCCTATGCGGTATACCAGTAACAGTTATGTTTTGATTCTCTATCGGACTGAGGGCACTTTTGAGACTGATAATAGCGTTAGCTAATTCGTTACAATACACGTCATTTGCTCCTCCAATTAATACAACATGACGATTTTTGTTGTCTTGTTTGTCCAGTAAAACGTCCCTAATAATTTCCCGCATTGGTGCTCCTGGTTTCACATGACTGCATACTTTCAGATCGTAATGGTTTCGTAGTCCTTCCGCCAGTCCGCGTCCGTGGCTATCTGAGCAGATATTTAACTCAGTGAGATTTCCTGAAGATTTCTTATTTATCCTTGGAGACAAATATTTCACATGGGCACAGATTTTCGCTTCGCTGGTATGCATTTTCTTTTGAAATTCATCGACCTCAGAGTGTCTTCAATATGAGGCCTTTCTTTGTAGTTCATTAGTTAATTAACTTAATTATTATTTTTGCTTCTTCCAGTCACTTTTATATTTTAATATATCAGGCTGTGGGTCTTCTTCTTGTGTTAAGGCGTTATATTTACGTTTTAAAATGCCGACCTCAGTTAGCAACATTGCAATCACTTCACTTTCACGTTCTGCACTGATCAGTTTTTTTTCCCCAATGTCGTCTACAAAACATTACCTAGTCCAGAATATTTGCTTCGGACTAGCACTTGCACATCTGTAATGGTGTAAAGTTTTGCATTTAACACACACAATACCTTTCGCCGCTCGCTTGTTGCAGTAGCACTTGCCGGAGTATATAGGATCATGTTCACCACGAGGTTGATCGGAAGACGATATGGACGCAATACTCGCGATTGCGTTAACGATATTTTGTCGATTTTCCCATCCTTCCTTCTGATATTTTTACAATCATATGGCATGTAACACATTTCTCTTCACTATAAATGTTTTTTGTGTTTTGCAAACTTTTTACCACTGTTTTTGTTCACATTTGCGGAGCTAACACACACATCTACACTTTCCGCCATCTTTGAGACTGTAAAAAATGTATACATACACACGATTTAATCTTTTATTTCAAGATATTCTTTCACACTGTGGGAGCAGATATTGATCAGATGTCTTTTAATTTTCTTTTAAAAAGACATATACCTTCTACCATCTTTATAAATTGTCGTAAACTGTTGTACAGTGTGCACCCAGAATTTACAGGTTCTTTGTCTGTTAATTTTAGCCTGCTCCCTTCTATATGATAGCCATTTTTTATTCTTGTATTATGTTCGTGATATTCACCATTTAGCAATGCAGTGCAGCTAGTTTTTAAGTAGATAACTGTTTTATATATATATATATATATATATATATATATATATATATATATATATATTCCCTGAATTTATTTCTGCAGGGTTCTCTTGGTGATACTTTTGCAATGCATCTTACGGGTCTCTTTTGTAATCATAATACCCTTTGTGTGTGCACATTTCCCCATGCCAGGATGCCATATATGAGGTGTGAATGGACTAGTCCATAGTACATTGTTTGTAGTGTGTGTCTGTTTACTAACTTTGACTTTTTCTCATGAGAAATATGCTTGAACCTATTTTGCTGCTCAAATTAGTTATGTGATTCTCCCATGTCATATGCCTATCCACTGTTACACCTAGAAATTTGTAGCTGTCTGTATCCTTTAGTTCTAGGTCTCCAAGCCTTGACTGTGATGTTGTCCAAAGTGTGTTGTTTATTTGCATGTATCTGTATATATGTTGTTTTGGTTCCATTTATAAAGATATTGTTTTCCCTGAAGTAGTTGTTTCCATTTTTCATACTTAGTGAAGCCTTCTCTTGCAGGTCATCTGTTGTAGAACTGGTAACAACAATTGAAGTGTCATCTGCATACATGACTACACTATCGAATACTGATTTGGTCACATCATTTACATACAAAATGAAAAGTGGTGGACCAAGGACAGATCCTTGGGGAACTCCATATTTAACAATTTTATAATTTGAAAAGACACTTGTAATATTATTGTTCACTTTTTGATTTATTTCTACACACTGCTTTCTATTTTACAAAAACGATTTAATGATGTCTGCTGCTCTCCTCCTTATACCATAAGAGCTGTAGAAGACCTGACAAAGTATACAGTTAAGTTGCTCCTGTCCGGGACAATACTGGGTAATGACAGAGATGCTCTTTGTAGCTGGGTCATGAGTGTGGTTGCAGGGCTACATGTATGTGCATATACAGTGTGGGTTACTACCTATTGCCACCAAGAATCACTCTGAAAGTACGATAGGAGCTGTAAAGTTTGTGGGACAAAAGTTGCATGGGACAACGGGGCCCATAATATGATGTTGGTTTTTTGTGGCTAGGTGGAGCCTTGTCCGAAATATGAAGGTCAACTTTTTTTTTTTAGGGACCCTAGAGTTTGGTACTTATTTTCTGATAATGGCTATTGAGACAAAACCAATGATGCATAACTAGTAAGGTCTTTGAAGGTCAACAAAGGTCATAAAGGTGACATTAATGTCCATTAACAGAAGATGTTTGAAGTGATGATCACTGGTATCAATGTAGTGCTGCAATATTCTTATCATGGGTTGAGTGGTATTTCTTATCACTTCAGCACTTATCAAAGCACATGCTCTGACAATTCTCTCTCTCGTACATAGTGAAACAATAAACAACTCTGGTACATAGTACTATCAGAGTTATTCCAGGCGGCAATACTTAGTGACTCACCCTGTATAGGACAGATCTGTTAGCAGACTAATTTTGAAGCATAATGACTATCTAAGAAGGCCTTAGTAAGATTTCCAGCATACAGGGCAAGCGATAGCTCATCATCGCTGCTGGAGCCATCAAAGATCAACTTTCGTTCTGCCAGTCACTACAGTGGAAATCTTTTTCCTGCCAGTAACTCCTCCAATCTAAACTGACTAAAAGCTTGCCTTACCCAGTTCATGCCTCTGTCTAACTGTGACCCTCTTCCACTTCCAACCGATCAACTCCTGGTTATCTTCCCTGAATTCCTTACCTCCAATCTGGTTTCACTCATCTTCCCTTGATCGCTTCCCAATAATGCAACACTTGCAGTGGAAGAAAGAACACCTTTTCGCAACCTTAAGATAGATCTGACTTGATCATGAACCTTATAGATAAAAACTCTTATCACTGTAGTGATGAACACAGTAATTAACTAACAGAAGGTATTTCCCGAGTCTCTGACTCTTCCACCTTCAAGCCTTCCACAGTGATCCCAAAAAAATTCTGATTGTAGTTTCTGACTGGAAAGGTGGTGCTCAAGAATAGTAGAGTGGACATTATCAGGTACTTCATTGTTACCGGTCATGTAAACCACCTTGTTGTATGTCATCTAGGTATCTCTAAATCTTTTGAAAAGTGTTATGTCAGAACCAGAAGCAACACTGTGAATGAGTTGAAAGAGTCCCTCAAAACTACGAGTAACTCAGGGATGTGATGACAGCAATGTGGAACAGGTCAAATTAAACAATTTTTCGAGATTTGTACAGGCACCATTCAGAAGTGTGCTGTTGCATCACAATAAAATTCCTAAATTATGATGGTTATGACTCGCTTCTTCACTGTTTGATAAGCAGCAAAGGCTTCTTCTTCTCCTGACCATGTTGCGATATTACGGACACCTAGCAATTACTCCTTGTCTGGAGATGCCTCCAATCTACAAACCTTTTTAGCAACTGTGAGTGCTTGGAGCAGCTTTGCATCTCAGTGCAGCATTAACACGTGGTAATCATTATGGTTAAGACCAGGAGTAAAAAGATGCAAAGTAACTCGACTTGCAACTGAAGAAAATGCTGGTGCAGTTATTGGTATTGGCAAACTTTGCTAAACAATGACATAACTATTTGCTATCATCACCAGAATCACTAGTTTTGTTGGTTGATGTTGGATCAACAGTTTTAGACATCCTAAGCAGGTGAATTGCTAAATGTTGTTCCATTTCTTCAAAAGTAATTTTTCTCCCGACAGTTCCCACTGAAATGGATTACAATAGTCTTTCTTGCTTGTATTTTAGTTATTGATCTATGCAAATGATGGAGGTCATTCATTATTTTTGGCGGTAAAGCGTTACGAAATTCATATCCCCTTCTGTTTCTCAAGTGATTCAACGTCTCTGAATGAGTTCTGTCAAAAAGATCATTCATAGCTTCCACAAAAGATACATTTTTTCTTTTGTACAGTGTTCCTACAACCTTTCCACTCATCATAGAGTTTGGGTAGCTGAAAACTGTGTTTAGTTCTCCTAGTAGGAGTGCATGCTATTTACTAAAAATGGAATCTTTTTGAATCCCTGTTTGTTGTCACAAAATGTGGATAAATCGTAAGGTGTGTTGTAGTATAGAATTCATCACAGGACTAACTAGAGTAGAAGATACAGCAAATAGTTGCCACTGGAGCAAAACTCTGCCGTCCAAAACTGAATCTTCAAAGTTTTCCAAAGACCAATGGCTCTCCTACCTATCAATCTGAACTTTATGTCTCATGCTATAAATGAATCCATAAAATAAATTCCACTCCAGTTTTATTTCCATGACAATTTCTGAGTCCCCTCCAAAGCTACTTTGGAAAGGTGTATAATGCACTTTTTCACAGGTGACTCAGAATGTAAGTAACTTTTTGGGAACCACTGATCACATGCCAGCTGGCGTAGCATTCTAAAACATCATCTCGACCTGCATACTTTTATTCAGTACTATCCTACGGTAAAATCTTTTGGATCAAAAAAGTGTTTATTGTATAGAAATGAGCATTCAGAATATTACGTAAAGTTGAGACTCAAACATCTTGCAGAGATCTCTTCCACAACCCAAGAATTCTTACACTTATGTAGCAATGGCATTTTTAGTTAGTAGCAGAGTGAACTTAGGATGAACTGTGCAATTCACAAACTCAGTACTGGATGTAAAAGTAATTTACATACACAGTAAGCATCCCTATGTTAGGTATGTGGATACAATTGAGTGTTATGTCCTGGCGCAAAAGTTGAAATTATGCAAAAACTTAAAATCCTCAGATTAGAAAAACAAAGTACAAGGGGACCTCTTTGGTCATTATGCTTATAATTTATCAGAATATTTAGACTCAAGAACGTAAATTCTGATCAACACAAATGTTCATATCAAACACATTATTTTTTTGACTTTGTTAGGGTATGGACTGCTGATAGTAGTCTGTGGAAACAACAAAATTGAATAACTGCTGGTATGAAGAAGTATATAAAAACAATAGCTGAGTAGTATAGGAGGAAGAGCATCAGATTTTTTCATAGTATCTGCTTTCTGCCTAGTACGGAATGTGTGTCAAAATGAATCTATGGGGTTCAAGGCTTTGTAGCAATTATTAAATTCAATTTACAATTATAAATAATACATAAAGAGAGAGAGCAACTCAAACAGTTTTACTTACAAGTGTTCAATGTGAGCACCAAGCATCTCACATTGAGTCAATAGGAGAGTTCTTTCCTAACTTTGATCAGTGTGTCTGGAGTAACTGTTGCAACACAGCTGTTTCTAAAGTTGGATATATCAGCTGGTAACAGTTACACATACATGATCCTTTGTGAAGTCTCAAAGATAGAAATCACATGGCATCAAATCAATTGTGAACATAGAGATCATGCAAAACAAGCTCTATCATCTGGCCCCTCGCGACCATCCAGTGGTCCGGTACAATGCCGTTTAACCAGTCTAGCACTGAGTTATACCACTGAGGCAGCATACCATGTTGCTGTCCAATAAAGTTCTGTGGTTCAGCTTCTCCCAATTGAGGAAAGAGCACACATCTAGTGCATTACAATAAGAAACACCAGTTGCATCTCCAAAAAGGCCCATAAACATTCTGCTGGGACAGAGCATAAAAATTTTCAATTTAGGGAAGAGTCATTGCTAGTGTACCATTTCATGGGGATTTTCTGTCATCAGACATGCACATTGTGTGTTTTCACATTTGCACTTAGGTGAAATGTCATTCATCATTGAAGATATCATGATCCAAAAATCTTCATTGTCTTGCAGCAACATTTCATTTGCATGTAAAATTTAGTCTGTAGGCTTTAGAGCTTGTAACAACTGCAAACGTTGTAAGCATTTCCTTAAAGGTCTCCATACAGATGCCACTGGAACTGCTAATTCATGACTAGCGTTCTGAACCGATTTCTTGGGGGTACATGTGAAACATTCACTCATTCAACACATTCTTTTGTCACTCGTGGTTGTTCCATACTTCTCACTTTGTGCACAGGCAAACAAACAAAACAGTTGCTCTTTCACTTGATGTATTATTTATAAATGTAAGTTGATTGTAGTAAATGTTACAAAGCCTTAAAACCTATATATTCATTTTCAAACATTCAATATAACACCAACTGACTCATCAATAATATGAAGATTACCTCTAAATTCCCATAAGTTAATTGCATTTGATGCTTCTAGTTATTCCAGTATTGTCTTTCACCTTTCATTTCCCTTCCTCTTGTAATCCGTCTTTGTTTCCTATTCTGTCTGTTCTATCATCTCTGCTCTAACTCTGTTATAATGTTTACCAAATGTATTCTCTTTGACCTACTTTTTCTCTAATACCTACTCCTTTACATTTGCCTTTTTCTTCCTCCACTTTCTTAAAACACATGGGTCCCTCTCACGATAAAGTCTGAGAAACCTGCCCTGCCTTTCCAGTCTTCCTCCATCAATCTTTATTTTCTCTCTGAAGAGGGAACATTGAGTTATGAAAGTTAGGATTATACTGTCTTCTGTTTGTAGTACCAGGATTAACATTAGCGTAACACACTGAGATAAAACTTAGCACAGTGCCCATAGGGAACTGCTGAATCATTAAAAGACAAATGCGCTCTCTCTCTCTCTCTCTCTCTCTCTCTCTCTCTCTCTCTCTCTCTCTGTGTGTGTGTGTGTGTGTGTGTGTGTGTGAGTGTGTGTGTGTGTGTGTGTGTGTGCGCGCGCGCGCGCGTGCGTGCGTGCATGCGTGCACGCTGAGAGAATGAGGCTGAATCAAATATAAACAGGAACTTTTATTTAAGCTTCAGAAAAATTCATACATATGAACTTATTTTTCTGTATAGTCTCCTCAGTGAGATTTACATTTTTCCCCAGAGAGAGGTAATTTCTTGGACCCATTTTCATAAAATGAATGTGACTGTTGTGCACAAACACTTTGACAGAAAACTTTGAAGGAACACTTTATGTGCTCTGCTGTGAGATTAGGCACCTACTTTGAAGACACTTTCCGAAACCAAGGTTGTCAGTACTGATCTGCTGAGCACTAACATAGCTTATGCCAACAACAGTATCAATTTCAGCAACTGTTATTCAGCAACCATCTTCAATAAGCTGGCTAACAATGTGAATATTCTCCTCAGGTATGCTGGTCCTAGGACAAATCGATGAGTTGCATTCCCAAAAGATTTACATCCACATAAAAACTGAACTGAATCACAAGTCTATTCAAATTTCAGATGGTTTTATGCCCTCTGTTGTGAGAAACTTGATTATATTGCATTGTATAACAGATGACGACGTCTCTTGCTCTGAGTTGTGATTCTGACTAAAGAAATGGTACGACAATATTCTAGTTGTGGGGAACATACACTGGAAACAAAAGCAACAATGAGCAGAGATCACGCTGTTCTCTGTTTACAAAAAGGTGTGTAAGACAAAAATTTAGGTTTACCTTTGATTCACCCTCTTAATTGTCCAACAGGGTATGTATAATTCATCTGTAGTTGAGTATCTGTTTATTCTCATTTTTGTTTACTTTTTTCCATTCTGAAAATTCTGTTCCTGTGAAATTTTCTGAGTCTTTTTCATGTCTTTGAAATAGAGAGGGAAAACAATAATTTGCAGAAGTAAAGCCATCAGAACAGGATAGCATTTTGCACAGTATATGGATATGACCTGTGAATAAGTAGCAGCAGTAGTAACAGACAAATGCATGATGTAATTTCTTAATAGGTAAGATATGACATATTAATTAGTGTGACAAAAATAAGTTGCAATTTGTGCTTCTTCCACCACCAAAGTTAATGAAGAAGTGTTCAATAAATCCTAGAAAATTCAGGTCCTATGTAAAATAACTAATTGGTTAAAAGCCTCACTCATCAACCAGTCTGCTGTGTTAATTAGTTTCATGTTCCATGAGTCATTTGTACAATTGATTGTAATGATGTGGAACAAGCCACATGTGTTAGTAATTCCTACCCACTATCTTTTACAGACTACAGAAACAGAAATTGTTCTATTGAATAGAAGAAGCTGTCGTGGAGAAATTTCTTCAGTTTGTTTTCAAATTTAACCTTGGTGTCTGTCAGACATTTTATACCATTGGGTAGGTTTTCAAAAATTTTGGTTGCAGCATTTGTGTCCCTTTTTGTGTCAAACACACCCTTAATGGGCGTAACGAAAGTCATTTTTTTTTCTGTATTGTAAGTTGGTACACCTTTGTTTCCTCAGAACTGCAGTGGGTTATCTACAATAAACTGCATGAGGGAATAAATATACTGTGAGGCAGTAGTCAAAATGCTTAACTACTTAAACAGATGTCTACAAGATGATCATAGGTAAGCACCATATATTAATCTTACAGCAATTTTTGAGCAATAAAGACTTTCTTTCTAAAAGATGAGTTACCGCTTAACGTTATTCCATAGGTGACATTGAATGAAAGTATGCAAAATATGTCAACTTACTGATTTGTCTCGCTCCAGGATTTGCAATAATTTGAAGTGCAAATGTGGCTGAATTTAGTTGTTTTACAAGTTCCAAAATGGGATTTTTCAGTTTACATCAATATGGACAACCAAAAATTTGAAGTTTCATTCTAGTCGTTATTTCTTTATCATGTGTAATACTTATTATTGGTGTTATACTTCTAGAAGTGCAGAATTGAATATATTATGTCTTTTTGAAATTGAGAGCAAGACCAATTGCAGAAAACCACTCAGTAATATTTTTAAGAACATTATTTAGTATTTCTTCTATTGCAATACATATGTTTGGACTCATAACGATACTAGTGTTATACATAAAAAGAACTAATTCTGCTTCCTTTGTATTAAAAAGAAGGTCATTTGCATATATGAGAAACAATAGCTGACCTAAGACTGAGCTTTGTGGAACCTGTAAGAGATTTCTGTGTACTCAGAAGAATCTCCCCCATTTACACTGTTTGATTAAGTACAACTTTCTGCATTCTTTTGGTTTGATATAGCATTGTCCAGTGGTTGGTTATATCAACAACTCCACGAAACCTCAGTTTATCTAGGGGAATATTGGGTTGACACAGTCAAATGCTTTAGATAGGTCACTGCAAATAGCATCTCTGCTACTTTGTTATTCAATGCTTGTAATGTTTGGTGAGTAACTGTGTAAATTTCAGCAGAACAACTGCTCTGAAATCCTCACAGTGATTTACAGAGAACATTACTGTTGCAAAATTTTTTGAAAATGTCAGTAGTGATATGGGTCATTTGTTATTGGTATCTCTCCTATCACCTTTCCTATAGAGGGGTTTAACAATGGCATATTTCAATCTCTCTGGAAAAATGTGGAAAGAAAAAAATGGCAAAAGGAAATCTTAAATCTTGCATTACAAAAATTATATACACAGAATTATCATTGGATGTCCACTGGACAAACTCTCTACTGATTTGAAACTTCCTGGCAGATTAAAACTGTGTGCCCGACCGAGATTCGAACTCGGGACCTTTGCCTTTCGCGGGCAAGTGCTCTACCAAATGAGCTACCGAAGCACGACTCACGCCCAGTACTCACAGCTTTACTTCTGCCAGTACCTCGTCTCCTACCTTCCAAACTTTACAGAAGCTCTCCTGCGAAACCTGCAGAACTAGCACTCCTGAAAGAAAGGATATTGCGGAGACATGGCTTAGCCACAGCCTGGGGGATGTTTCCAGAATGAGATTTTCACTCTGCAGTGGAGTGTGCACTGATATGAAACTTCCTGGCAGATTAAAACTGTGTGCCCGACCGAGACTTGAACTCGGGACCTTTGCCTTTCGCAGGCAAGTGCTCTACCAACTGAGCTACTGAAGCACGACTCACGCCCGGTACTCACAGCTTTACTTCTGCCAGTACCTCGTCTCCTACCTTCCAAACTTTACAGAAGCTCTCCTGCGAAACCTGCAGAACTAGCACTCCTGAAAGAAAGGATATTGCGGAGACATGGCTTAGCCACAGCCTGGGGGATGTTTCCAGAATGAGATTTTCACTCTGCAGCGGAGTGTGCGCTGATATGAAACTTCCTGGCAGATTAAAACTGTGTGTCCGACCGAGACTCGAACTCGGGACCTTTGCCTTTCGCAGGCAAGTGCTCTACCAACTGAGCTACCGAAGCACGACTCACACCCAATACTCACAGCTTTACTTCTGCCAGTACCTCGTCTCCTACCTTCCAAACTTTACAGAAGCTCTCCTGCGAAACCTGCAGAACTAGCACTCCTGAAAGAAAGGATATTGCGGAGACATGACTTAGCCACAGCCTGGGGGATGTTTCCAGAATGAGATTTTCACTCTGCAGCGGAGTGTGCGCTGATATGAAACTTCCTGGCAGATTAAAACTGTGTGCCCGACCGAGACTCGAACTCGGGACTGGCAGAAGTAAAGCTGTGAGTACCGGGCATGAGTCGTGCTTCGGTAGCTCAGTTGGTAGAGCACTTGCCCATGAAAGGCAAAGGTCCCGAGTTCGAGTCTCGGTCGGGCACACAGTTTTAATCTGCCAGGAAGTTTCATATCAGCGCACACTCCGCTGCAGAGTGAAAATCTCATTCTCTCTACTGATTGACATAGAAAAAGCTGATAGTTGAACAGCAAATGAAAAAATTAAAATGAATAAGGTGCCACGGCCTGATGGGATTCTTATTCAGTTTTACGGAGTTCTTGATGCCTTCTTCAGTTTGCTTTTATCATAAATCTCCTGCACAGTCAAGTAACAAGTAACTGGAAGAAAGTGCTGGTTACTCCAATGTAAAAGGAAAAAGAAGGAATGTGAAAAATACAAACCAATATCCTTACTGTCAGTCCACTTCAGGATCCCTGAAAATACTCTAAGCTAAAATATAATGACTTTTCTAAAGAGAAGGGAGCTTCTGTCTATAAATCAACATGGATTTAGAAAGCACCTCTAATGCAAAAAAACAGCTTGCCATTTTCACAAATAATACACTGTAACACACAGCAAAACATGGATGCAAGACAACAGGCAGATTCTATATTTTTAGTTTTCTGTGTACACTGTACCACACAGTAGTTCGTTAAGAAAAGTTTGAGCATATGAAATAAGTTCTTAAAAATGCAACTGGATCAAAGACTTTAAGCAATATACAGCATGTCATCCTGGATGGTGAGTGTTCATTATGAGAGACAAAACTAATTTCAAGAGTGTCCTAGAGTAGTGTGATAGAATCATTTATGTTCTCTGTCATATACAGTGGGCCACAATCCGAGACTATTTGCTGATGACAATTTGATGAAATATCTAGTCGTAAAGTTGCAAACTGACATGAAGTGAAATGAGCAATGCAAGGTCAGTTGTAGAGAAGATGAGTTTTTGGCTACAGTTTAATGGGAAGGTCCTGAGAAAGAGAAGTGCACCTGTAAATAAGACTACATACAGAATGCTTGTGCCATCCACTTTCCAGTAAGGTTCAAATATTTATGATCCCAAACAAGTTGGATAAAATAAGAACACTGAAGCATTTCAGAGCTGGTGTTGAAAATTTTTTTATTGGCTGATTTGACCAGTACAAGAATGCTATGGAAATGCTCCATTAGCTTAATTGTGAATCCTTGCAGGGAAGCAAAACACTATGAGCAAATTTAGAGAACCAACATTTGCAACAGGCTGCTGAATGATTACACTACTTCCCAATTTTATTTCACATAAGGAGATAACAGAGATATTAAGACTCATAGGCAAGTATAAAGGTAGGCATAACTGAAACGGAAAAGGAATGACTAGCAATGATACAAAGTACCCTCCGTCATATACTGCACAGAGGCTTACAGAGTATACAAGCAGATATTTATATGTACATATAGAAGCAGGCAAGTAGTAGTAATTGAGATGAAGCAGAACAACTGTCCGTGATAAGAGGACCTGGACTTCTGCACAACATGTTAATCACATGCATTGGCTGATCATTTAATATTCAGTCTGTACTTGGCTTGTGTTATATATACTTTGCTTACACGGTATGCTCCTCTTTTACTCTATCTTCTACCTGATGGCTTACATTCCCATACCTGTCAGTTCAAGAAGTTTGTTTACTTCGTATCTATACCCAATTTCCATCTCTCTCTCTCTCTCTCTCTCTCTCTCTCTCTCTCTCTCTCTCTCTCTCTCTCTCTCTCCCCCCCCCCCCCCCCCCCTCTCCCTCTCTCCCACTCCCTGCCCCCTCCTTTTGGCATTGGTTGTTCTTTACACTTAGTGCCCTAAACTTTACTGTTATGTCCTACCAAGTTCTTTTGTTAGTTCAATTAAGATTAAGATTCTTTGAGTAACATCTGTCTTCTCTTGTACATTATGTGTTATTCAGCACTCAGATCTCCTTAGCCATAGCTCTTACCATCCTCTATGGTATATGGTAACGTTGAATTGCATCGAATATTTATGTTCCCTTAATTTACTGCTCCCATTCTTCTGTCTATTTACTTAATGCTACAGTTTTCCTACTTGCCTTAGTTTTCAACACATCCATTGGATGCTATTGTAGTTTCCTGCATTGGGATGTGTAATTAAGAAATCCATTACATCACTGTGTTGTCTATTCTAGTCTGATAACACTGCTAGTCACTTGTGGGTATCGCTAAACATACCAAACATGTCAAACTACTTCGCATTACTTTTTAAATCAGGGTAATTTTGAGAGTTTTTGTATTTTTCTCCATTCATAAAATTTTTAATTCAGAGTACAAAAAATATATATATTGAAACTTATAGAAAAAATAATTTGCCCATTTAAAGCAGGCATGTAATCATATTTTCTTCTGAACAGATATATATCAACAATGTTAAAATTAATGTATAAAACACAACATTCAGTATATCTTCTGAAAATACTTATTCATATTATGTAATGATTACTTGATGGCAACTTCTTCAGATGTAATTTCTGAGACCAGTGAAACAGAAAAAAAGGAATGAGCCCTGAATGTCAAGTTGACTGTTTCACATTTCCTCTATGACACTTGCAAGAAACTTGGCTTGAAAACTATAAAAGAAGGAGGCATAAATTTGTAATGTCATACTTCAACACAAAGTATTATTTCATTTTTTAAAAAAAGACACACATAACATTCAGTTTACCAGGAAATGAGTGGGCACGCTTTCGTCTATCAGCCCAAGCTAGGTAGAACTGCTCCGTATGCCGTGTGAGAGTAGGATCTCGCAGGTTCTGTAACATTCACAAGATATAATTCTTAAAATGCAAATGTATGATTTACAACATAAAGGTCAATAATGAAATAAATATTTACAATTAAGTTAAAAGAACCTACTCATCAAGTGCAGAAATAGTTTGCATATTTTCAGGATGTTTCCATAGTTTTCTTCTTAATCAGTCAAATTACTATTGTTTCAGTA
Organism: Schistocerca gregaria; assembly: GCF_023897955.1. Classification (NCBI taxonomy): domain Eukaryota; kingdom Metazoa; phylum Arthropoda; class Insecta; order Orthoptera; family Acrididae; genus Schistocerca; species Schistocerca gregaria. The sequence goes on from NC_064923.1 coordinate 329,829,236, forward strand.
AGTACATGTAAATAACAATTTAGTGACTGAGAACTGGTAAAGTTACTTCAATAAATACTGTACATAAGGATTTTTAAGCACGCACGCACGCACACACACACACACACACACACACACACACACACACACACACACACACACACACACACGAAAGAGGGTGGCAGTACAGCAAAAGAGATGTTGTTGGTGGTGGTGTTGATCAGCAATGTGGTACAAGTGTGGACAGAAGGGTGCACATGGAGCAGAGAGATAGATGGATAGATGGAGTGAGCAGTGGCACGGATGGAGGGATCAGAGGCACAGGCGGGTTCGGCCGAGAGAGAGGTATAGGCGGGTTTGGCCGAGAGAGAGGCACAGGGGGGTTCGGCCGAGAGAGAGGCACAGGCGGGTTCGGCCGAGAGAGAGGCACAGGCGGGTTCGGCCAAGAGAGAGGCACAGGCGGGTTCGGCCGAGAGAGAGGCACAGGCAGGTTTGGCCGAGAGGCACAAGCGGGTTCGGCCAAGAGCCACAGGCGGATTCGGCCGAGAGGGCTGACAGGAGAGAGGTGGATGGGGTTGGCCGAGAGGCAGACGGGAGCGAGGTGGATGGGGGCTGGCTGAGAGTCGGAAGGGAGCAAGGTAGATGGGGTTGGCCATGTGGCAGACATTGGGTGGGGAAGGGGAGGGGAGGCGGGTTATGAGGCTGAGAGGTAGATGGAGGAGGCTGAGAGACAGGTCGGGGAGGCCGACAGGTGAGCGTGGTAGGGGGGTGCTGAGAGCCGAGTGGGGTGGTCCAATAGGTTGGCTGTGGTGAAGTAGGTGGAGTGGGGCATGTGGAGAGGTGGGTGGGGGGGATTGGGAGAGAGGAAGATGGCCAGGTGGGCAGGGGTGGACATAGAGGTAGGTGGGGGGGAGTGCCGAGGGGTGGGTGGGGGGAGGGCCGAGAGGCAGGTGGTGGGGTCAGAGAGGTGGGCAAGGCGGGACCTAGAGGCGGGCAAGGGGGGGACCTAGAGCCAGGTGGGGGGGGGCACCTAGAGGTGGGTGGAGGGGACCTAAGGCAGGTGGGGGGGGGGGAGACCTAGAGGCGGTTGGGGAGGGGAACTTGAGGCAGGGATATAGAGGCAGGTGGGGGGGACCTAGAGGCGTGTGTGGGGGGACCTAGAAGCAGGTGGGGGGGATGTAAAGGTGGGTGGGGGGAGGACCTAGAGGAAGGTGGGGGGGGGGACCTAGAGGTGGGTGGGGGGGGACCTTGAGGCAGGGACCCAGAGGCGGGTGGGGGTGGGGGGGGACCTTGAGGCAGGGACCCAGAGGCGGGTGGGGGGGGGGGGGGACCTAGAGGCGGGTGGAGGGTGGGCCGTGAGTCGGGCAGTGGGGTCCGAGAGGCAGGCAGTGGAAAGGTTGGTGTGGGGGGGTGTGACTAAGAGGTGGGGGGGGGGGTGAATTATTTAGTTTGGAAACAGCACCTTTCTGTCTCTGCCATACCCTTTCCCCCAAGTGATCTTACTAGTAATGCACATAGGAGAGTATCTGCTGAGTTTAGAAACTAAGAAAGAGGTAATGGGAAACTGAAACAGTGGATTGTGTTGCGAATTGTGCCCGAGTATCTGCACTGTTAAAGAGGCAAGGATCAGGCCTCATATGGCACACATTTTTAATCAAAAGGAAGTTTCACAATGGTTTAGGGATTTGACAAAGTGAGTGTTTCATTATGGGAGATATATGCCAGATTTTTCAAGAAACTAAGCAAAACTTGCCATCAGAATGGCTGAACTCAGTCCATTCAAAGACCCACAGTTACTGAGAGAAAGAAAGAAAAAGATAGATAGAGAGGAGAGAGAGAGAGAGAGAGAGAGAGAGAGAGAGAGAGAGAGAGAGAGAGAGAAAGAGAGAGAGAGAGAGAGAAGGATTGTTTTCCTTGCTTTCCTTTAATTTTTTCTCTCTCTTTTAGTCATTCCATATGTAAGGCATATGGCAGTGTTACATTTTATTGCAAGCAATGGCTTTTCAGGACAGACTTAATTTACATTGTTACTATGAGGAGCAATGACTTCTCACAATACAAATGCAGGACTGACCAGTTGATATGAATACGAAAGTGAAACTGTCTATCACAGTTGTGCTTTCAATTAAAATATTAATATTCATTTTAATTTTCTACATTAAAACTTGTACTGAATTATATCTAATGTTGAGTATTACAGAATAATGAAGAATATTACTTACCTTCATTTCTGGATCTTCATTTTGTGGTGCATGAGTTATTAAGATAGCGTCCGGATCTGGAAAAAAATTGGAAGATATTTGTACTTGAAAGATCATGCAGGTATTAAATCAGCATGCCTGAATATAAGGAAACCACCTCAATTTTTCTTAATGTACTATGTTGCCTAATCAACTGAAATCATGCCTTTAATAAGAGAGGAACATTTTGAAATTATCTTAGAGTCCCTGTTCCTTAATCTTTTACATTCCCATCTCAGGAAAGAAGGATGACATTCACTGCATTTACATAGTTCATTACTAATTAGCAATGAGTATATGAAAGTCTTCATCTGTTACCTTCTAAATCACACTACCACAGAGCATTCCTCTCATTGCCATGCACATACTGTATTACTTGGGTCACACACATTTTCCACTGCAATACTAATACTAACTTGTAGAGAAGACTAAATAAATCACATATGTTACATCTCTCTGCAATGTAAAAACTCAATTAATGAATTATATACTCTTAAAAATAGTAGCTGCCATCTGTGAGTGTTAAAGGACTATCTTTCAAGCTCCTGATCAACTGCAATAAACAAATTAAAAAAAAAGACATTTGGTGGAAGTTGAAAGAGGGGGGGGGGGGGACGATGAAGCCCAGAGAGTGATTTTTAGTGAGGATGTTAGAACACTACACTTTAATTAAGAGTCCAGGAGTCAAAAGTATTAGAAAAGTCAATCTGCAAGTCATGGTGAATCCACAGCAGTCGCCCAGTGAGTATGAGTTATGAGCTAAGGTGTGATATGGGTCCCCATGAGCGCAATGTACTGCAAAAACTGGTTAATGTGTGTCATTCTAAGTATTTTGTGGCCCAGCAAACTACTGAATGCTACAGGAATTCACAACAGGGCAGTTCAGATGCATGTGCAGACAGAACAAAACAGGCTTAAGTGTTATGTATTACACTGTTTAAAGGTTCCTAGAGAATCTGAAGCACCAGTAACAGCTATTATACATTATACTGCCGATTACTCTCCAATGAGACTATAGGTTCTTCATTAATTGTTACCATATATGCAAGTTGAATAACTCCCCACTGACAAGCAGAATCAATTTTTACATGCATTCATTGAACTCTTACACATTACACCTATTGATTAAGTAGCTTAAATACTATCATCTCTGTAGTAATAAATTAGCAGCTCATACCAGTGATGCACAATTACAAAAAGCACAGTATGGTGTGTGTGTGTGTGGGGGGGGGGGGGGGGTACTGAGTGGGGGGGGGGGGGATGTACACATATGTGCATGCGCATGTGTTGTGAACAGGGTGAAATAAGGATTTTCAAGGATACTGTGTGGGTTGGGCGGGTGGTGGAGGCTGAGGACAACCTATCCACATTCCTCCAGAATCTCTACACCTTTTTCTCGATTCTCTTCACCCTGTTGCCCTCAGCCCAACAAGTCATCTTCCTAATTGTCGACCTACATCTCAAAGATGGCTACATCAGTACCTCCCCATATCAAAACTATGCATCACCAACAATGCCTTTGCTTAGACAACTGATGCTCATTCCACACCAAGCAGTCACTTCTATACTGCTTAGCCATCCACCCAAGATCATCGCATCTGCAGTGACAAGCAGTCCCTTTCCAAATATGCCAAGTGTCTCAACTGCAGTCCTCCTCCAAATATGTAATTGAGGCCTTCACAGGTTGAAATTACCTCCCCCACTGCCCCCCCCCCCTCCCCTCCTTCCAGAAACAGATTGCTTTTGCTTTGTCTCCCCAGTCACCTACCACACTCACATACCCATCGTATAGTCACAATGGAGCACCCCTCTTGTGACTCAGTACCACTCAGGACTGGAGCAATTACATGACATTCTCTGTTAAGGTTTCAACTACCTCTTGTCTTGTGCCAAAATTTGAAATATCCTCCCCATTACCTCTCTCAACCCTCCCACTGCCCACCCAACCTATGCAATATTGTTGTCCATACCTATTCTGCCTATGCTTCCAACAATTTGCCCCATGGTTCGTAATCCTGCGACAGACCTAGTTCCAGGACCTGTCCTGTACATCCTCCCACTACCACCTACTCCAGTCTTGTCAGAGGCATCTCCTACTGAATCAAAGGCACAGCCACATGTAAAAGCAGCCCTGTGATCTACCAGCATATCTGTAACCATTAAGCTGCATTCTATGTGGACCTGACAACTACCCTGCTGTCTGTTCACATGAATGGTCACCACCAAACTGTGTGACAGCTGGAGCCCGTAATTGCTGAGCATGTCACCCAAAACAATGTGCTTCAATCAAGTGACTATTTCACAGTCTTTCTGAACTGTGCAGACGGGAACTCGCCTTCTGCAATGTTTCTTGCATTCAGGTAACCCCCCTGGCCTCAGATTTCACTGGTTCCTGTCCTCCACATATCTATCCTCTTTCCTCATCATATTCCAACCCTACAACATCCCCTAACCCCTCCCAGCGCACAGCCTCTGAATGCTTCACCTAGCAGCCCCACCATCCCGTCCCCACCACAACCTACACTGATAGCCCTTCTCCTCTCCATCCCTCTGAGATGCCATAGCCCACCCAGCAAAGATTGCTGCTCAGCTTAGATGCAGCCACAATCAGTCCTTAGTTAGCACTTGGAAGCAACAGTGGCCAAGTGTAAGTGCATTTGCGTGTGAACTGGGCTTGTGTGAATGTGTGTGGGTTTTGTTTTGTCTACGTCTGGTGAAGGACCCTTTCTGATAGCTGAATAATCTCTAACAGTCTTTTACACTGTGCCTGTCTGCCACTCAATAAGTCCTCTGTGGGGTTAGTATCAATCTGTTCTTTTCACACTGGATCGATTTTAAAGCAAACTTGGTACACATATCACTAATTGTCTGGAAAGAAGCACTTTGTGGGTAAGTACCTCACATAGTAATGGAGGTGTAAAAGTAGTCCTCCCTTACTGTGATGTGCGCAAAGCACTGACTGCCTATTCAATTGGAATTCCTGCATGATTGCTGTTCTTGGCAGATTGCATTACAATCCCTGCAGGTACAATATGCATAAATTACCTGCCGAGAAAGTGTCTGTTACAATACAGTTGATTCACCAAAAACATATTTTTCAGATTTGTTAGGCTCATTGGTGACAATTCCAAATTTGTTTCGCCCATGGGGGTGGGGGACATGAGGGGGCAAAGACAGTGACGTATTAGCATATTTCTGTAATGCCTGAAGCAATTTCTACCAGACTTCGTGTGTGTATCACTTGTTGTACAGTAAAAATTACTATGCCAGTAAGACACCACTGTGAGGGTACAGGAGAAAAGGCCGACAAAAGCATAACTTAGAAACACCTGGAGCAATTCATTCACATTTGATATAAGCACGACTTTTTATTCATATGAAAATACTGTGGGAGTCAAATACCCCTGGGGATGGGGGTGGGAGTGGTGATGAATGTGGGGGCATGTAACTATGTTCGAAGGAGAGCTGTTGGATTTATGTCCTTGTCTTAGTTTACTTGGAATATTTTAAAAATATGAAGCACAGTCCGTCTCTTAATACGTCAACCAGATCATGAGAAATGGAACCTACAAAAATCAGTGATTTCATGAGTGTGTTTCAGGGCAAAGATAACGCCAAGAGACTGAACATGACAAATACATTTAACTTCCTCTCTGGAGACACACATTGTAAAGGAGGAGGTAATCAGACAGTTGCCAGGGTGAAATCTACATGGCATTCACTTATTCAGATACAGCTGTGGACAGAAAATAGTACATTATAAAAACTGGACAAGTGTGAGTAGGACATGCACTCTGAGGGTTCTGGAAAAACTTAATTATGTATATAAAACAATGGTCCAGGCTTCAAGATTTTTAACTTAAAGTCTAAGAAGCCGACCTTGCCTAGGGTATTGGTTGTGTCACAGGTGGCGGAAAGTGAATCTTCCATCAGATATGATGGACAGCTGTGAATACAGAACAAGTAGTCCTGGACCATGACAAAACAAAACCAAACACTCTCTGTAGCAAGTGGCAAAGTGGTCAGTGTCTGTACATCAGTGGTGCGGATGAAATTTATATTCTGGAACTAATAATTTCAGTCTTAACACTGTGAGTTTACTCAATGAGTCTACTCAACCCCACTTGATTCCAGGTACAATCACGATGGAGCATTTTTGATAATCACAATATTACCCCACATGGTCAATCCACCACCAGTATTACTGGTGCAATTGGTCTTACGGGTTCTGGAGCAGCCACGTTAAAATGCAATGTGATTCAATAGAGGAAGTCGGAGTTCTCTGGCCAACTTCAAACTGAAACAAATACTTTTTTTACAACATTTAACATACAACCACTTTTGCAACCAAGTAAAATTCATAAATTGGGAGATACATTAAAAGAAGAGAAGATTCAAACTTTGCAACTTCAAGAAACACGAATGACGGACAGTAACACCATGGATTTTGGTAATTATTGTCTTTTTAAAGGCAAAACAGATAAGAGAATACTTAATAACACATCACATCTGGGAGTTGCTTTTGCAGTATTCAAAAATATTTTAAATTCAATAACAGAGGTAAATCCGTTAATAATGCACTAATGACAATTTCTCTTAAATGTGCAAATAAAGCATACACTTTAATTATGCCCATATGCCAGTCAATGAGGATACCCGTAAGAAATGTGAAGAAGTTGATGAAGCTTGGGAAACATTAGAAAGCATCATCTCAAAAATTCCCTCAAACCATGTTAAAATTGTAATAGGTGATCTTAATGCTCAATTGGGTAAAGAGAAAAAAAATATAAGAAAGCAGTGGGTGGGTTTCCTGCGCATAAATGGACAAACCAAAATGGCCAAAAGCTTGTTGACATGTGCAAAAATTTTAACCTTGTAATGTTAACACATTTTAAAGAGACCTCTTCTAAACAAAGAACATGTATACGATTTTTGTACTCTAACTACACAGAAAATGTAAATGTCCAAGTTAGGAAAGGGGCTAATATTGATTCTGACTGTTATTTAATGCAAATAAAAGTAAAAGTTCAATCTAAAAAACTCTTAGAGACAAAAAATACTATCCCATAATTTTCCTGCTAAAATAACCTCGACTCTAACACACAAACTTGACAAAAAACAATCCCAAAATTGGCAAATCCTAAAAGAAAAGTTCATCAAAACAGCACGAAATTTAATTCCACTTCGAAAGAAACAAAAACATCATATGTGGATTGTGAAAGCCCAACTTTTAAAAATCAAATGAGACTTCCAAAAGAACAATACAAGAAACTTTTATAAAACATTCAAAACAAAACTAACTGTCTTTGCTTCAAAAATGAAATGGAACATTGGCTCTTAACAACCACGAAAATTGTAAGGTACTTGCTAATTATTTTGAAAAACTATTAAACTGTCCAGAACCAGAAATAAATTCCAATCACAGCAAACTAATAACACCAACCCTAACTCTAAAGAACCTGACAAAACCGAAGTAACACTTAAAAACAATAAAGCATCCGGAGAAGACAGTACAACTGCAGAACTACTAAAATCAGCTGGCCATAACACTATAAAAGAGATCACTCAACTAATAAGAGAAATCTGGCAAACTGAGTAAAAAAACCTGAGGACCGCAAACTGCCCTAATTCATCGATTACATCAAAAATGGAACAGAACCAATTTTAATAATTACCAAGGAATCTTTTCTCCAGATCACAAACAAAATTCTCTCACAATGTTTGCCTGATCAAAGCCAAGAACAGTTAGAATCTAAAATTGGTGAACACCAAGCAGGCTTTAGACCAAACAGATTCTGTCTGGAACAAATTCTTGATTTAAAACTAATCCTTAGGCACCAAAGGATTTGCAGTAACAATACTGTACATACATTTGTGGATTTTAAAAAGGCCTACAACTCAGTTGATTGTGAATCTCTTTTCCAAATTTTAAAGGAACAAGGGCTGGATAATGAAACACTAACACTCAATAAGCAAATGTTAACTGACACTAGCTCTGAAGTTAAATTCATAGGGAAAAGTTCTGAACCATTTGATATAAAGACTGTGTGCTAGACCGGGAGATGGACTTTCCCAATTACTGTTTAACTGTGTTTTGGAAAATGTAATTACAGAATTAAGTTGAGCCAAAATATAGATCAACCAATCAAGTTGTAGATTGCCTCACCTCTGCAGATGATGTGGCAATTTTAACTAGGGATATTACCACAGCTCAAAAACAAATAGAAATTCTTAAAGTAGTTGTGGAAAAAATAGGACTACAAACATCATCCGAAAAAATGGAATATATGACATGGAACAAACACAAACGTTTCTAAACATGAAATATGGAAAAATAAAAAGGGTTTCTCACTTTAAATACTTGGGGGAAATCATACAAGAACACGATTTGGAAAAAGCTGCAAATGAAGTTTGCTGTCATAAAATGACAACTGCATTCAAATTAACACAAAATATTTATAATAAAAAATCACATCCTAAATTCAGTAAACTTAGGCATTACAGCTCTGTAATCAAGCCTGAAAGTCTTTGAGGAGCAGAAAATTTAATTTTAAATAATAGAGAGAGGGATACTGAAGAAATTCAGAAGAAAGAAAAATCATTAGGAAAATAGGCTCCAAAATTACTGATGGGGAATCTTATAGGCTGAGAAGTAATAAGGAAACAGAAGAATGTACAGACATACATGGTGGCATGAGAAAACAAAGACTCAAATTTTATGGGAACACTAAAAGAATGGTTGAAGGGAAAAGAGAGAGAGAGAGAGAGAGAGAGAGAGAGAGAGAGAGAGAGAGAGAGAGCAGAATTCAATGTAAACAGAAGTAAGGCCAAAACTGAGCCAATTAAATGGATTGCTGCAATTGAGGAGCATCTTAAAGAAGCCAGTATAACTCAGGCAGACGTTACAGATGGAAAGACATTCAGGCAAAAGACAAAGCAATGATGGTGTGTCGAACCCAAGCAGCAATTTAGTGTGGAGTGGGGAAGAGGGAGGAGTAGGGGTAGCAGGGGTATAGGTGGGGTCAGAGGAGTCAGCCCTACTTGGTGGAGACTAGTTGACAGCTGAACAAAACTACCAGATACACTGTCTGGAGGCTGTGGGGGAGGAAATGAGGGAGGGGGTTGGGGAGTGGGAAAGATGAGGGACAGAGATGGGGAAAAAGACTGCTGGGTGCACTGGCAGAGAGTAGTGAGGGTGATGGGACATAAACTTGGAGGAAGTGTGCGACAGAGGAGTTGGAGAGTGTTGGTTGGAGGGTGTGAGAACAGTATGTTACCATAGGTTACGGCTGGGACAATTTCAAAAGTGGGGAATGTGTTGTAAGGATAACTACCATCTACACTGTTTATAAAAGCTGGTTGTGAAGGGGAGGATCTAGATGGCCTGTGTTGTGAAGCAATCATTGAAATGAAGCATGTAATATTCAGCTGCATGTTGTGCCACAAATTTGTTCACACTACTCTTGGTTGCAATTTGATAGTGGCCATTCACCCTGGTGGATAGCTGGTTTGTAGTCATACCAATATAAAAAGCTGTGCGATAAACCAATATAAAAAGCTGTGTGATAATTGCAGCAGCAGGTATATGACATGACTGCTTTCACAGGTAGACTGGCCTCTGATCAGGCAGGAGTGCTGGGTATCTGGATTGGGCAGGTCTTGCACCTGGATCTTCCAGATAGCTTACTTTGTAAATGAATACCAGAAGTTCAATACAAAAACAGAACAAAAACGTTGCTAGAAAATTCTAGTAAGGAACATAATAAGCTTTGTGTCATAAAACATTTCACATGGAAACAGTAATATCATGAAAATAAAATATGATTTGCTTCTTTAATATGTTCTGTTCATTCCGAACCCATTTTAATTTCAGTTCATAGATTAAACTCATAGAAATGTTTTCATGTATGAGCAGGGCAAGTGGCAAAAACATTAGAGGCAAATGGTAAAAACATTAGAGCCTGTAGTAGTGGAAAGCACACATGTATGAGTAACATATCCACTGTAGATGTTATTCAGTGTTTTTATAAATTATTACATGCGAATAAAAATAATCATACTTAGAAAAAAGCATGCAAAGGAACTTGTGTTCATATTCAGAACACACTACTGCAAAATTCATTGTCTTATTCACAACACTTATCTTCCAGAGTGCAACAAGTTTACCAATGTACAACTTCCTGGAGCTTCAAGGAATCTTACAAACACTAAGTCTTCACAAATGCAGAGGGGTGGGGTGGGGGGCAGGGTGGGGGAGTGGTTTATAGAAGACACACTAACCTTCGTATTTTCAGTAATCTCCCTATTTTCAAAGAAACACCATCGCAATATGGCAAGATGACCATCCAGCTTTGTTTTTCACTTTCTTCTAGACCCTCATGTTGTCTGAAATGTGCTGGGTTTAAGGCAGGGCAAATCTCCCATCCAGAATATCCATAAGCATGACACTTTATTGTGAAGGATAGTAATAGTCGATGGCCTATAAATGTAAGTCTGTGCATGTTGGTTTATGGTACACACAGTGTAACCCAAGGTGCAATCCTCTTTCCTCCATGAATTTAGTTTGCCATTTTTCTCCATCTCCATTGTCAATCTGCTGTTAGGATAAAGAGAATTTAGATATCATACAAATATACCAAGCCTTGCAATACTGTGGTGTCAGATTGCAAAGATGCTATCCACATATCACATGAGCTAAATTCCATGAGCTAAACTCTTCAATTCACTGACTAACAGATGGGTAGCAGTGCTGCTTGATACCATCAAGAAATATTTGCTATTAGCTACTGAATTTGGCAACTTCACACTTGTGTGTTTCCCACTTAGAATGGCATAAACAGTATGTTCATCATACCTGAAGATTTCGGTTAGTTGGCCCGATGAAATATTTCGGGGTTTCACAATGACATCCAACATTTTGCCTGAGAACCATTTCTGCAACTAGACTGTTGGGAGAGCCTCAAGTAAAACTTCTTCACCATTACCGTAAATGCACAAGGTCACAATTAACTCAATATCCTCTAACACCTACAGACAGCAGGGGTGAAAAGGAGAAGTGGGGAAGCCTTGAAATTGAGGACAGGCGGGACACTGAAGGGAGCCAAAGTTTTTGAATAACTGTTTGCTGAAAATGTATTATATTGGTGTTAAGGTGTAAAGTCAAATGCCGGCACACCAGTCGGGAATGATAGAGCAGGGAGGGCTGTGACAAGACGTCAGCCAATTGCACGCTGACTGACCCCTCTGCAGGATGACAATGCAGCAGCAGCAGTCTCTTTGCAAAGAGGACAGCCTTTATGCAAAGAGGACATAAGCACAGCTCCCTGACTTGTCACGGCCCAGACGAAGAGAAGCTTCAAGACTAGCAACATGAATAGAAGCATCAACACTCTGTTACTTTGTTTGTACATTCTATGTAGCTCAAACTTGGCATTGTTATACTGAAGGACATTGATTATTTTGCATGTCACCCTTAGCTTGCGACACATCTGTGTAATATTCAGAGTTAAATATTGTCATTTACTTTTTTTAATAAAACTCATTAATACAATTTGCTTGAATTGTTGGCTAGCAATCCGAGAAGGCAGGCTTCCTAGACACCCCATCTTTGACGACTAGGCAAGATTTAACAGCTGGAAAGTATTATTTATTGGCAGTCAGGTGACAAATGTGCAGAAGAATTGTTTTTTTTTCATTAAAGTATGGTTGTACTGTACAGTTTAGTACCTTAATGAATTGTTGATTTTGCAATATTCTTAGTAAGGCTATTTCAAGTGCTGACCTTTACACAGTAAATGTCCAAAAGAATCTTGCATAATGTAACCAACACTCAGTATTCATCTCTAGTTAGCCTAGTTCTGGTTGTTCAGCTTAAGCACTTAACTTGACAGGGTTGCCACAAGTTCTGGGAATCAGGAAATATAGGAAATATCAGAGAATTTCAAATGTATGAGGGCAATTCGAAAAAAGAAAAAAAAATACTGGAAAAATCTCGTTTTTGTCTCAGTAGATGAAATTGTTCGTTTACTGAGATGTCACGCATCATCATTGGCTGCGGGCAGCTGAGTATGTGCTCCACTTCCCTACACCCTCATTCTTACTGCTTCTTGCCTTTCTACCACTTCCCTCAGCCTGCAGTCAGTGCTGCCACCACTTTGTGCCATTAGGCTAGCAGCTGCCGACAAGAGGCAGGGAGGTGTGGGAAGTTGTTTATTCGAATCTGATTCTCAGAGATTGTTGACACAGCAGCTGGAGACAGCGGTCATGTGTGCGTGAGTTGTGTCTGAGTGATAGTGTGTGTGCTCTCATTTTCTGACAAAGGCTATGGTCAAAAATTTAGTTGTGAGGGTGTGACTGTCTTTCTCATTTGCCTATCTGTGGCTCAGCAATCATCTTTACGGTGAGTTGCTACCTATCCTCATTAGTATTGATTTCTCAGAGTATTCTTGCAAGTTATCTATTGCTTAGATTGATCATCAGAGTCTGGATTAGATGAGATTAGATTAGATTCAGTTTTCATTCCATAGACCCAAAAAATGAGATGATTCTCATGGGTGTGGAACATGTCGGAAAGAATAATATAAAGAACGTAAAACATTTGAATATAATACTTACTACCCTGATCGTTTATCAGGAGATTGTCAAAATAGGTGCATATATTACAGTTAACTGTAACCGCTAATATTTGCAGAATTAATACAATTAATTAAACATTGTTATGCACTTCTAATAAATTTATCAGACACAAAATATCTAATCTTGACTGTTGTGACCAAATGTTATCAAAACTGTATTCTAACACACATTTTTACTTAAGCTAGTCTAACAGTCCCTGTTAAGATATTCATCTACAGAATAGTAGGAGCTGCCTATCAAAAAGTCTTTCAAACTCTGTTTAAGCTGTGCTTTATCTGAAACCAAGCTTTACTGGTTGCTGGCAGTTTATTGAAAATGTGTGTTCCTGAATAATGGGCCCCTTTTTGGACCAAGGCAAGTGATTTTAGATCTTCATGTAGATTGTTCTTATTCCTGATATTGATACTATGTACTAAGCTATTGGTTGGGAATAGAGATATTTTACTTGCAACAAATTTCTTTAAGAAATAAATACACTGAGAAGCAATGGTTAGAATACAAAGTTCCTTGAAAGGTTTCTACATGATGTTCTTGAATTTATGCTACAAATGATTCTTGTTACATGCTTTTGCATGCTACAAACTTTTGTTCGGTTTGATTAGTTACCCCAGAATATGATCCTGTACAACATAATATAGAGACCTTTTTAGGCGCTTCAGCAATTCTGTGCTATGCCCTTCCCGACTGAATTCATTATTGAGTTGCAATCTGAGAAATTTAACAATGTCAGCTGTCAACCTCTTCGATCTGCATATCTTCATATGTTATACACATGCACGAAGGAAAACTCTTACTGCTTCTGAAATGTGTACTGTGGGTCTTTTCAAAGTTTGATGACAGTGAAGTAGCTTTAAATCATTTATTAATGTCAGTGAAAATTTGATTAGCAGCTATTTCTAAGTCTGTACTTGACTTGCTACTTATTTCAATGTTTACATAATCTGCAAACAAAAACTGACGTGTGACAGGTGAGGGGTCTTAATGTACACAAGAGAAAGCAACAGACACAAGATGGGACTTTGAGGAACACAACGTGTAATTTCTGTGTCACTTGTTCAATATTTTGCAGTAGTCTTTGTAATGAATTACAATGCTAACATCAAAGCTGTTCCTAGATAGTAGGTGCAGTCTCCTTTTTGTCCCACATGACATCTTTATTCCTTGTGTAGTCATTGGTTTATTTTGTGGCTTCTGTGTGATTTGAGTTACCTTTAGGGGAAGACAGTTTTCAACAGCAGAGGTAACTTTATTAATGAATGCTTTGCATTTTCCATTTGAGTCATAAGTATTGTAAACATCTTTGCAGTTAATGTCTTTGAGCCATTTCCTGAATTTCTCAATTTTTGACCGATTTATTACCCTCATGTACTCAGATATAATAGTTTTCTTTATCCTGACAAGTTTCAACTATTAACACAATATGTTGCATGTCATGATAAAACAACCCATTTACTGTTGGTTTTGTGATACAACTATTTTTCCCTAGATTTGTCTAAAAAGAGATTATCAATAGCAATCTCAGAGCATTTATAGCCTGGTTGCAAAGTTCACAGTAGGAACTAAATTAAATGACTGTGTGACTGATTGCAATAATATTTCACTGACAGAGCTTTACCATAAATCCACATGAAAAATCACCAGCAACCACTATTTCCTTGTTTTTTACTGTGAGATGGGACAACGGAGCTTCCAGATTCTTTACGAAGAGGTTAAAATTTCCTGAAGGTGATCTGCATATCCTTACTATGAAATACTACTTCTGTTGCACAAGCTTCTAAGTGCCGCTGTGAGCAAAATTTATAGTATCAATATTCTTGAAATCAAAACAGTTTCTGACAAATTTGGCAATTCCTTTCTCCATATTTTCTCTACAGAAGTAAGAAGCTAACTTGAATCCTGTAACATTTAACATATCTATACCAGTGGTCACATGATTCCAAGGAGGCAGATTATATCAATTGGTTTGCTCAACTCTAATTCTTCAACACAAATAAGTAACTCATTAAGCTTATCCCTTAGTCCTTGGATATTCTTATGCAATAAGGATAACTGATTCTGTACACTGGCTGAATTACAGCTGGATGAACATAATTGTCCTGTCAATTTTTGAGTATCTCTAGTTTCAGTCAGAGGCTGTCTGCATGAATTGTGTATGTTAAAATTTGCTTTCTGACTGCCTGTTTTATCATGGTGAATGTCATTTTCAGCCTGTCTCTGAACAGCTTTCGTTTCTGCCCTCCCTGTCCCAAAAAACTGCTTTTCTGTCACTTGTAACAACTGGTAATTTACCACTTGTGATAGTGCCCCACTTAAGTTATTTGCCATTAGTCCAGACAGTTTTCCCTTCCATTTCCTGTTGAAGTGAAGGCCATGCCTAGTATAGTCCCAACTACTAATTGAGTCAAGATGAATCACATCAATATGAGACTCCATACCTGATCCAAGCAGCCTTTCCACCTCTAAATTAACTTTCCTAACAGAAGAGCTTAAATGAGTGTGATCATGGTGCCTCATGACAGACACAAGCCCAACACAAGTATGTCTCATTGCTGAAGATAATCTTTACCAAGTCACTCTACATTGAATAATTAGGGTTCCTGTCTATGTTGTTGTCTGCACCACCCACTATTACCGTGGTGTCCTCCTTTGTGAAGTCTTTGCAAAGTGAACCTACATCCTCTGTCACCTGACTCAGACTTGCACTAGGTTTAAAAAAACTTGTGATGTGATAATCTGACCCTAGTTCATCCAGCAACAGTTGGCCAACACCTCTACCATGTGAACTACCTAATAACAAAAATTTCTTCTTCGTAACAAATTTTTCTAACTTACTTTTGAAACACTTTCTGAAAGTTTGTTGTGTCCTGTCTACTCTTGCATCTGCTTGTGGCTCATCAGTTTCCAACTGTGACTACAGATCAAATCTGTTTTCCACATTCACAACAACACTCTCTGAGAAAGTCATATTCCTACTTCTTCTATAACCTGTTCTCACTTCCCACCTCTCTTTGTCTTTCTCCCCACTTAACCAGTCTCATTTCATCAGTATGGTGTCTGTGACATACGAATAGCTGGCCACACAAGTAGACTTCCATGACAGGCCAAAACTGCAGGCCGTTTCTGTGGGTATCTCTAATGGATTGGGCGTGCCAATCTGAAGCCCACAATTTCTCACTAATCTTCTCACAGGTCTGCCCGCAGACCAGCTCTGTTTGTGTGGCATAATGTGGAAAATTTATGTGGTTTATCCATGGACCCAGGACTCTGGTGCTCCTTGGCAGGCCAGAGGCCATGGGCGATGGATTTCAGGAATTGTGACTGTCTCACTGCAAGTACATTGTACAGTGTGCCATTTTACAGACGTTTTATTTATTCTAGTACATTTGGCACTTTGAAGGTAGTTTATATATTAGAAAGTATGGACGATAAAGAGAAGAAAATTGTGGCAGTCACAGGCAATCGGTATCCTATGTACTCATGTATTTCTTGAAAGAAAAACCACACAATACCTGTAAAATAAGACATAACAGAATGGGTAACAAGTGACAATAACAAATATAGTAGAAACAACATTTTATTGGTGGTCACCTATAGTGGTCGTTTACACAACTCTTCCCTGCCTTATAACCTCATCGAAGAGGCCTACTTTTTTCAGAGGTTGTTTCTGAAACCAGTGAAGGTGTCTTTCATCCGTCTTGCGACTCCAATGAAATGCATATTTTTGTCACCAAATGCGTTTTGTTTTATTGAAATAAAATAACATCTTAATGAAACACATATACCATCTGGCTTGCTTTCTCCACCTAAAAACAGTTCATTACAAAAGATGTGGATTTTAGTACCTCAGATTTTTGCTCATACATTTAGAAGTACAGAAGTCCTTACATCTGTTTGTCAACTTATGTCTTTACTTACCCCTGAGATCTCAAAATTTGTCAGGAAGTCAGGGAAAGGTCAGGGAATTTCACTTGGGGAAACTAGTGGCGACCCTGCTTGAGCTACTTTAACCAGTAGGGCATGTTAGGACAGATGTGTACATTTACATATGCTTAGCCCTGATTGGCTGGCATTTTATAGATATATTCATCAATGGTAAATTTCTAAAGTGATTAGTTGGTCAGTTCTATGTGATTAGACCTTCTGCATCCTGCTCTGGTCCTGGTCTTCACTGTTTAATAATTGGTAATGGGAAATTGTGATGGAATGCAAAGAATTAAGAACAACAGCATACCTATTTGTGGAGGCATTGTGTCATTGAAAGGCACACGAACAAGACAAGACCACACACACACACACACACACACACACACACACACACACACACACCACTACCACCACCACCACCACCACCACCACCACCACCACCACCACCCAAATTCACGTGTGGCTGCGTTGTGCCAGCTGAATACACTGTGCAGGAACTGTAGCTCAACTGGGGTGAGGGTTTGTGTCAGGTGGAGGGGCGAAAGGAAATGGGGACTGGGAGAGGGGGTTGGGGAAGGGTGGGTGAAGCCTGTGTGATATAGAGGCAAGATTTGAATGTGGGAGGGAGAGAAGCAGATGCAAGGGTTAGGAATCAGAGACAGGCACAAGCACTGGTGAGCTTTTGCAGCACACAGCTACAATTCCGATGAAGTGGATTGGGAAGGGTGAGGCAGAACAGAGGAAGGTAATACTTTGAGTAAAAGCTAGCAGAGTTCTCAATTGTTTTTATGTGACATTCAATGACTCGTGTCTCTACTATATGGTGAGTTGTTAAAGTTATTCATTAAATTATTTACTTTTTATTAACTCGTAAACATGCCAGTAAATATTCAGTCATTGGTGAAAAGAATCCAAAGTTTGCATGTTAGCCTAAAATCCCCCAAAACAGTTGTTTGATGAGGCCCAGGGTCTACACCAGGCTTCAGTGTCATACATCTGCTGAATTAGATTCACTAGCAATTCTATATAGTTGATAGTTCTTAATTCATCAAAAATAAAGATGACATTATGCAGAGATACGATATAAAAATATAAAATCTTTCTGTCAGTGAAATGACACAGTTAATCCAAAGAAAAGTAGTAAAGCATAAAAATACCAATTTTATAAATGAAAGAAATGTAAATACTTATTTCACTTTCAACCTAAGACTACAGAAGCAGGAGGTGGTCTTACTGTGGGTTACAGCCTCTCACAGAAGTAGATGTAGACAGGGCTCAACAAGCTTTCAGCAGCAAATTGAATAAGAAGGTAGGGAAGTGTGCAAAGAGAAAGAAAGTCTTGTTGCTAGGTAGTTCGCATCCTAGGGGTGTGGGCCAACTTCTGCAGGATGAATTAGGGTCAGAGTACCAGGTCACAAGTTTTTTCAAACCTAGTGCTGGACTGGGGCAGGTTACAGAGGATTTAGGTTCACTATGTAGAGGCTTTACTAAGGAAGATACCGTGGTTATTGTGGGTGGGCCGGGCAACAGTATTGACAGAGATCCGGGGTACAGCATAGAGTGTGACCTGGCAAATATTGCATCGGCATCGAGTCGTACCAGTGTTGGGTTTGTGTCGGTTCTGGAGGGGCACGACCAGCCTCATTTGAGCTCTTCTGTCAGGAGAGTTCATTTGGAGTTGGAACGGCTACTTGGATCTGATGCGGGGTCACACATTGGTGTGGTTCCTGTTGATTCACTCTGTAGGTGGGACTATAGTAGACATGGCCTACACCTCAACAAGAAGGGGAAGGGTAAACTGGCTGGGCTGATAGCAGGAAATTTAAAGGGGGGAGGAACTACATCTCATGGTGGTAACTCTTTTTTAGTGTAAGATCAGTGTCCAGTGGGAAACTCAGCCAGGCAAGTACTAAAGATGTTAAAAAAGTTCAAGACACTCACAAAAGTAAAATGAAAAATGTTAGTATATTTCATCAACATATCACATTGTCACTGATATGCAAAAGGTTAGCATCAATGGGTACAAATTAGCTGCACATGTAAGTAGAGACAATATGATGAGAGGAGGAGTTGCCATATATGTCAAAAGCTTCCACAGCGCAAAACATTTAGAAACTAAAAAATTTTGTGTAGAGCAACATATGGAATCATGTGGCACTGAACTAAAAGTAAATGATGGCATTTTCATAATTGTAACAGTGTATAGGTCCCCCTCAGGGAATTTCCAGCTATTTCTAGAAAACTTGGATGCTTTGTTGTGCTATCTGTCAGACAGGGAGAAGCAAATTATCATTTGTGGGGATTTCAATGTTGATTCCCTGAAAGAGTGTGATAGGAAGAATGATCTTGTAGTATTACTCAGTTCTTTCAATTTGAGCTCCGTCATTGATTTTCCTACTCGGTTAACAAAGAACAGCAGGACATTGATAGATAACTTTTTTATAGACCAAGATAAGTTTAAGGACATAAATGCTTATCCTGTTGAGAATGGCCTTTCAGATCATGGTGCACAGCTGGTTACAGTACATGGCATAGCTCCATGCAGTATATCAAATCAGAATTTCAAAGCAGTGCGTTCCAATCAACAATATAAATACTGCAAACTTTAGGGAAAGACTAAAGGAGCTAGACTGGGATGAAGTGTATATGGAACCCGATGCAAACTTGAAATATAATTTATTTCACGATACATTTTTAAGGGTATTTGAAAATTGTTTTCCCAAGAAAACAGTGAAACATAATCCCAAACAAAACATATAAAAAACGTTGGCTAACTAAAGGAATAAGAATATCTTGCAACCGTAAAAGAGAACTGTATCTAACAGCAAGAGGGAGTACTGACCCCGAAATTGTTCAATATTATAAAAACTATTGTGCGGTACTAAGAAAAGTTATTAAAAACTCCAGAAGCATGTGTATCATGTCTGAGATCAGTAACTCTGATAATAAAATTAAAGCAATTTGGAATATTATTGAAAGGGAAACAGGGCAACCAAGAGCACAGGAAGACTTTAGTGCCATAAAACTGAATGACAAGTGTACTAACAAACAATCTGAAATTGGAAATATTTTCAATAATCATTTCTTAAATGTTGTGGAGAAAGTAGGATCTAGATCTTCACTAGAAGAGGCAAGGCTTCTAATAGAAGAGGCCATACCTGTGCAGTTTGAAACAACTGTATTTCCACGAACCTCTCCCTCTGAAATCAGTAAAATAATAAACTCACTGAAAAGTAAAAGCTCTTACGGAATTGACGGCATATCCAGCAAGATACATAAACCTTGTTCCCCACAGATAAGTAGGATTCTCAGCTACGTATGTAATACCTCTTTGGAGCAGGATGTTTTCCCCGATAGACTGAAATATGCCATTGTAAAACCATTGCATAAAAAGGGGGATACGTCGGATGTCAACAACTATCGCCCAATCTCTCTTCTGACAGCTCTATCAAAAATTTTTGAGAAAGTAATGTATTCAAGAGTAGCCTCCCATATATGTAAAAATAAAGTACTAACAAAATGTCAGTTTGGTTTTCAGAATTTGCTTTCACTGATCAAATATTAAATGTTCTGAATAACCGGACATCACCCATTGGTATTTTTTGTGATCTCTCAAAGGCCTTTGACTGTGTAAATCATGGAATTCTTTTAGATAAGCTAAATCATTATGGTTTGAGGGGGGCAGTGCACAAATGGTTTAATTCATACTTAACTGGAAGAATGCAGAAAGTTGAAATAAGTGGTTCATGTAATGTTAATACAACAGCTGATTCCTCAAACTGGGGGGCTATCAAGCACGGGGTCCCACAGGGTTCGTCTTAGGTCCTTTACTGTTCTTGATATACATTAATGACTTACCATTCCATATTGATGAAGATGCAAAGTAAGTTCTTTTTTCTGATGATACAAGTATAGTAATAACATCCAAAAACCAAGAACTAAGTGATGTAATTGTAAATGATGTTTTTCACAAAATTATTAAGTGGTTCTCAGCAAACGGACTCTCTTTAAATTTGGATAAAACACAGTATATTCAGTTCCGTACAGTAAATGGCACAACTCCAGTAATAAATATAGACTTTGAACAGAAGTCTGTAGCTAAGGTAGAATTTTCAAAATTTTTAGGTGTGTCCATTGATGAGAGGTTAAACTGCTGAAACATCTGAGTTCGGCTACGTATGCTATTAGGGTTATTGCAAATTTTGGTGATAAGAATCTCAGTAAATTAGCTTACTATGCCTACTTTCATTCACTGCTTTCGTATGGTATCATATTCTGGGGTAATTCATCGTTGAGTAGAAAAGTATTCATTGCTCAAAAATGTGTAATCAGAATAATTGCTAGAGCCCACCCACGGTCATCTTGCAGACATCTATTTAAGGATCTAGGGATCCTCACAGTAACCTCACAGTATATATATTCACTTATGAAATTTGTTGTTAATAATCCAGCCCAGTTCAAAAGTAATAGCAGTGTGCATAGCTATAACATCAGGAGAAAGGATGATCTTCACTATGCAGGGTTAAATCTGACTTTGGCATAGAAGGGGATAAATTATGCTGCCACAAAAGTCTTTGGTCACCTACCAAACAGCATCAAAAGCCTGACAGATAGTCAACCAACATTTAAAAATAAATTAAAAGAATTTCTAGATGACAACTCCTTCTACTCATTGGCTGAATTTTTAGATATAAATTAAGGGATGGAAAAAAACTAACTTAAGCATTAGTGTCATGCAATATTTTGTGTAATGTAATATCTTGTACAGACATCTTTCATTAACCTGACACGTTCCACATCATTACGAAGTGTCGTATTCATGATCTATGGAACAAGTATTAATCTAATCTAATCTAATCTAATCTTTGCAGATACTTTTGACAGTCACTTAAAAAATACATTTTTCTGCAAGAAAAGTAAACATGTTCAAAAAAATAGTACATTATAAGAGATATATGAATCGCTCATTAATTTGTTTTGTTCGAATCAATGATGACACAGATCAACGTTTTATGGTTTTTGACTTATTACAAGTCTTGCATGACGTGCCAATATTGAAAATACTGCTTAATGGCAATTTCACAACACCCAAATGTATATGCTTATTAACACAGTAATATCATTAGACAACTATATAAACGTTATCAGCAAACATCTTAGGCATGTGTGAAGAAGCTGGTCTACCGTGGAAGCAAAATAATACGACATACAAAGCTAGGGAGACAAAGATGCATAGTCAAAGAAGCATTCATGGCCAAGAGAAATCTGCTAGTATCAAATATCGGCCTTGATTTGACATAGAAATTTCTGAGAATGTATGTTTGTATTGTATGGTAGTGAATCATGGACTGTAGGAAGACCAGGAAAGAAGAGCATCCAAGTGTGAGAGGTATGGTGCTATAGAAGGATATCAAAAATTACAGACTGGTAAGATACAGAACAAGGTGGTTCTCCACAGAGTCAGTGAAGAAAGGACAAGAAGAAAGGGTAGGATGATAGAAAATAAAGGCCAGTATGATGCCACTGATTAAGAGCATGTGCACCTGATACCAGCCAGCACATAAAATGTCACAATTACACCACAAGGTGAAGAATAACAATCAGTTAATTTTCTGGATCTTTTTTTTTAAGTAAAAAAATCTCTCATATCTTATTCAGGAGTACAGTAGGGTAACAAAGAGTTATAACTCACAGCACATAGAGACACATCAACTGTGTATACAACAATGTGCAACATTTACAAGTAAATGGGGCATAGATTACCCCACTAACTTAATGTCACCTCTAGAAATCATTTACAGACCATGAAAACAATAGCCAATAATAATGGTACTTTTATCAACAAAGATTCAGTCATCCTAGCAAGATGATAATATTACAAACAAAATCAGTATTGAAAAATATACCAGGACGCCTTTCTTTGGCTGCAAAAAGTGACTCTACCAACAATTAGGGGTAGGGAGGATTGAGGGAACCAAATAGAGTTTATCCCAATCCAGAACTGACACCATGAAGTTATTAATTCTCGCAAGGTTACACTCTTTATGGATCAGTTTATGAGTGAAGAATAAGTGTGGGCTGCTCATTAAACCACATCATCAGCAGTGTGGTTAATCAAAGTTTGTTGCCCTAGGGATTAATCTTATTATGGGTGCAATCAAACAATGGAACATAAGGAAAAGATTGCTACTCACCATAAAGATGACACAATGAATTGCAGACAAAGCACAACAAAAAAAAACTGTTATAT
The DNA here is from genome assembly GCF_023897955.1 of Schistocerca gregaria. Lineage (NCBI taxonomy): Eukaryota > Metazoa > Arthropoda > Insecta > Orthoptera > Acrididae > Schistocerca > Schistocerca gregaria. The sequence goes on from NC_064923.1 coordinate 329,852,264, forward strand.
ATTTACCTTTGGCCAAAGCTTTCTTCAGAAAAGAAAAAACACACACAGATTCATGCAAGCAAGTGCACGACCCCCCCCCCCCCCCCCTCTCTCTCTCTCTCTCTCTCTCTCTCTCTCTCACACACACACACACACACACACACACACACACACAAAAACCACTATCTCACTATCTCTAGTCAAATTGCAGTGGTGCCACGTCAAATGCAAGCAGCAATACAAAGTGAGGTGGGGAAAGAGGGGAGAGAGCAGGGCACAGGTGAGGAGAAGAGAAGTCACTGCTGTCTGAAAAGAGTGTGCAGGGAATAGATGGTAGCCAGACAAGGCTGCCAGATGCATTGTCAGGAGCCTGTGAGGGAGACAGAGAGAAAGGGGGAGGGGGATGGAAAGTGGGAAAGGAGGACAGCAGAGGAAGGGAAAAAGACCTGAGGATGCATTGGTCGAAACTGGTGCCCAGTGAGAGTGAGGGGACATGAAACGGGGGGAGATATAGAACAGCGGGGCCAGAAACTGCTGGGTGGAGGGTGTGGGAACAGTACAATACAATAGATTGCTGGGATAAATTGGTGAGCACCTGCAAACTATTGCCCAAAATCTAGCCTCCCATGTCAAATATGGCACTCTACTTCACAGACTCTCCACCACCCCCACCCATTTACCTACTGCATCCCTGTTTCTCACCGTTGATGTCACTTCCCAGTATATAAACATCTCTGATGCCCATGATTGTGCCACTATTGAACCTCTCCCAATGTCCCTCATTCCACTACTTCATTCCACATACAAATTACTAACTTTATCCTAACTCTCAACTATGTCTCCTTTGAGGGGAAGATAAAAAGCATAGCACAGTCGTGGGCACCTCCATGGAGCCTTCCTATGCCAACTTCTTTATGGTACTAACCTCCAAAACCCCAAATCCAAGATCTGGTTCAGGTTCAATGGTGATGTCTTTGTGATCTGTATCCTGACCCAAGACACATTATCCTCATTCCTTCACAACCTCAGCACTTTCTATCCCATACGCTTCACCTGGTCAGCCTCAACTTAACGTGCCACCTCCCTGGGTGTTGGTCTCCTCCTCTCTGATGGCTCTAATTGCACCTTGTCCACATTAAACCCACCAACCACCAACAGCACCTGCATTTCAATAGCTGTCGTCCCTTCCACACCAAAAGATCCCTCCATATAGCCTGGCCACCTGGGTGTTGTCAATGTATCAGCAGTGATATGGACTCCACTACTTAGTATGCTGAAAGTCTCACATAGGCTTTCACAGGCAAGCACTACGCCCCAGTCCTAACCTACACACAGGCCTTCTGTGCCATGCCCCCCCCCCCCCCCCCCCCCAATTCCTCATACTATCCCGAAGAACCAGGTACAAAGGAGATCCCCCTTTGTCACCCAGTACTACTCTGAACTAGAACAACTGAATCACATCTTCCAACAGAGCTATGGTTTTCTATAATCAAACCCTGAAATACGGGACATCCTATCCAAGATTCTTCCCATCCCTCCTAAAGTGATGTTCCATCTCCCACTCAAACTCAACATCATCCTAGTCCATCGCTATGCCACTTATAATGCCAATTGTAGTGCCCCCATAATTTTACGATAGCCTGGAGACACTTGTGTTCCCACTGTTTTGAACACACATTACTTTAAAGCAGGGTGTAAGGATGAGCATGGGATACTGCACCCATTTATTGTTTGTGCAAGCGAAACTGGAAGGGAGATAATTCATCGGCGCTGGCAAGTGTTCAGCGTGACCTGCCAAGAATAAACAAATACGGCCCAGAAGCTCCGTGGCCGGCTGCAAAGAGTAATGTAGCATTGTACTGTTAAAAAACAAATGGAGAGACTCGAAATAGTGACTGTTTATTAGACGTTGAACTGCTGTTGGGAGTACGGGGACTGGATGTGGATAGTCAGCCACGATAAAAGCTTATGTATTAACTGTGTTAAAAAATGTGTAATTAACTGTTTCTGGGTGCCCGGTAAGATGTGGGCTTATGTCATAAAGTTTAGCTGTTTTTTTTGTACAAAGTGAAAATAAATATGTTCTGGTACATTGAATGATATTCCAAGAGAAGTGAATTTTTTAAATAAGAAGAGAGAGAGTGAAAACTTCCCCTTCCTAGCAGTGAAATCTTCGGAGAAGCGTCCAGTGCTAGCAGAAGACATTGGCGCTGCAAGAAATCAGAACCAGCATTCTTCAACAAGTAAGTCCACGAAAATGCTTAAACTGTATAGAGAGAGCTTATTACACCGGGCCACTGAAAGAACGTGGTGACCATAAAATGAAAGGACCTGAGAAAGAAGGGGAAATATTAAAGAAGAAGCCATAAGAGGAAAAAAAAAACCAGTTGGGAGTTGCCATAGAAACCGATAACAGTGAGGCTGAAGAGCAATTCCACAATACTTATCCAGAAATATCGTGTTGATAAATGGTGAAATGATTAAGGGATCAATAAAATCGCATAACACTGCAGTTAGCCTCAAATTGCCGACGATGCCGTCTACAAATGCTGGCGCTACTGCACACCAATGCCACCACCGCTGTACACCAACAACGATGCCGCATCACACCAACACCGATGTCGCTGTCCACAAAAACTGACACTGCCATCTACCTATGCCGATGCCGCCATCCACCAACTCCGACGCCGCCGTACACCAACACCAACATTGCATTACACCATCGCCGATGCAGCTGCCCACAAAAGCTGATGCCGTCATTCACCTATGCCAACGCCGCCGTGCACTGGTACTGACGTCGCCTTCCACCGATGCCGGGTGAGCTACTACTGACCTTAGTTTGAGAAGTGTGGGGGGTTGTGGAAATAAGCGAGTGTACTTTTAATGATAACTAGATTAAAGGCAAAACAAAACACAATGGAAAAAGAACATCAATCCATAGAGTCTGTTGGGGCTATGGGAATTGAAAAACAGGAGCCAGATTTAGGTGAATTAATGAGGTTTATCAAAGCACAGTTTGGATCACAGAACACAAAACAGTACAAACTGAAGGCAGAATTAAACTCTAAGTTTGAATCGTAAAACACAAAACAGGACGAACTGAAGGTAGAATTAAACTCTAAGTTAGATTTGCAAAACACGAAACTAGAGGCTCCTAAGTAATCAGATGCAAGAATGGAAAAAAGAATTGTGCGATTCCCCAAGTGAACAGACAAATATTTTATTTAAGGACTTAGAACAAAGAAATGAAGCTCATCTAAAAGGGTTAGTTCAAAAATTAGAATATAATGTAGACTGTAAATGTAGTGATTTGGAAACAATTTAACGAACAATATGACTCTTTGAAAAATGTAAGTAATGTTACATTTGACGTGGTCGAACGAGAATTAACTACACTAAAAACCAATGTCCAGAAACAAGATAAGTTGCTCCCCCTAGTACAGGCGCAAATTTCAGGGGTCAAACCATGGGTGGAAACCGTAGAACAGAACTTTAAAGAAAAGTTAATGAGGCAGAATTAATAGGACAAAAGGTTGAAGAGAAACTAAGTGTTGATATCTCTTCGCCTATAGCAACTTCCGATTTAGATAACACCAAGAAAGACTTAGAAACTTTGAGGAAAGAATTCAAGCTTATGCAGGAGAACCTAGAGAAAGGCACAGTTTCCCAAAATATTATATTAAATGAGGACATGATAACTGAATGGGGATGAAATTCACGCTTGTCGAGACAGTTTCCTAAATTCAAACCAGACAGGGAGGAACACCAGAAAACCCTATATTTAGTCGATCCTGTGACGGGAGAGGAAAAGGGAATGTATAATGGTAAGGATATAAAACAATAAGTTAAAAAAAAAAAAAGGGACGTTGACGTTCTGTGTCAACGGGAGGAGTGACGTCCACCGGTTCCCGAGTTGGGTTCGGTATTACTTCCACATTAGTTTTCCTACACCGAACTCCCTTCAAATCTTCAACTAGTAATCTATTTATAGCCCTTAAGCTGTCCTGTCATATTAGTATTAAAAGAGACCAATTATGACTACACGATTATGACTAATTTAAAGAGTCACAATAAACAGTAACCTCTAAGCATGAGATAAAACTAACAGGGTAACATTCTAACAGGAGATATAATATGATGGTACTGTTTAGGAAGAATGATACCTAGATGACATAAACTGAACATGTGTATGAACTATAGAGTGAAGTGACTAACTGAATAACTATTTGATTATAGTGTATATAATTTCTATTTTAATAGAATGTTTTACATTTTTTGTAAAGTGTGATGTCATTGGGGAGGGTTTACATCTAGTTCTGAAAGGGGTGGGTAGCATAGGCACAGACACGACCTACACACCACACCCTTCATACCATCCTTGCAAACAAGTGTGACTGGTTCTTCATCATTTGCCGTTCCATAGGAGTTGCTAAGATCTTTTCTTCGGGGACTTCAAAGGTGACAATGAGACAGGAGACGCCGAACATCATACTTCCTCCAGATTCTCACTTAAGTGCCGGTAAAGTGGGGATCCTGGGGAAGAGGGGTGGGAAGGGTTTCCTGTCTTTGGGGCTGTCTCCTTTCTTTCTTCGATCTTAGCAACCAATTCTGTTATTTCCTTTCTTACTTCTCTTAAGAGTACCAATCTATCTTTCCCTCTGTCCACATTCATATACTTCTATCGCTGAAGTCCTCCTCTTTTCTGTAATTTATAGAAATCTTCAACTAAGAACCTTAGTGGGCCGAAGAATCAGGACGCACGATCACACTTCCACACTCAAACGATTAAATACGAAGACGCAGACAAGTAATACACTGGGAGATGTAACAACCGTCACAGATATGGGGGGAAGTAGCGCTCAGGAAGGGCTCAAGCACATGTGAAAGTGCTAAGTAATGACGGTTGCACATCTCAAATGAAATGGTATAGTAAGCTTAAGCTAAACGAACAAGGGAGGACGAAGTGTATATCCACCTGTGTTCATAGCTATAGTAATACAAAGTAATATGAATGGAAATAAAAAGAAATAGATATTAAGCCAGAGGTATCGAGTCAAATAAGTTTCTGATGAATAATAGGATTGTGGAGACCATATAGCCCGAAGAAAAGAAATAAAGTTACAATCATGGACGAAACAGTTTTAAGGCTATATAAGTGAGCTGTAAGCAATGAAAAAGCGAAGAATTTAAGCAGGAGGGCTGAAGGACTCAGGAAGAGGAAATTTCAAATAAAATAGTGTGCAGAGAAGTACGAAAGAGGCAAGACTATGAATCATTGTTAGAGAAGATAGGGAGGGCTCCTCCAACATAAATGAAATGAGAGAAAGAGAGGCAGGTAGGCAGACTCAGAGGAGGCGGGCCTATGCTGTGTGGGCAGGGGCTCCAAAAAGGGGATTGACCTGTACCATAGTTTAGTATACATGGAAGGGGTCGTACCTACCCAAGGATGAGGAAGAAGATGTTTTCATAGTATCAACCCTTATGTAGATTGGAACCAAAAGGGAAAGGGTGGTATAGTGACCTGAGATTGAAGTTGAAAGTTTCTCCTGGTAAATTCAAATTCAAAAAATTTTTAAATAGAAAAGACGAGTCCTGCGCGAGGAGATAGAAAAAAGACAAAACTCCCAGCGCAACAATTTTTTTTCAGACACGGAAAACCGGTTGTTATCATCGCAACAGGTTCTTAAAAAAAAGTAAAGACTCTACTCAGCTTAACATTACACCAAGCCACCGCACAACCCGTGCCACAGGAAAACAACAACCTGGAGTTAACATCTGTATAAAATATGTACAGATAAAAGGAAGCACGATTTATGATTATTTTACAGAATGGTTAGCTGTATTAGGTATGGTGATCAAGGCTTCACACTTTGACAGATAAAAAAACTGGCTACTGCACTTAGTAATTGTGATAAATTGAAACAAGATAAACAACAGTTTTTAAAATGTGTAACAATAAATTTTATTCTGTATTTCCATATTTAAATAACTATCTGAGATACATTCGTTAAGATGACCACGGAATAACAGTTACCTCTTGTAAGTGTTTCTTGAAGAGAGAATTTTACATTGTCACTAGCTGATCTGGTGGTATTTCCATCTTGTGGCTCAGCAAGCGGAATTCTTGATGTCGAAGAACGTGGACTTTCCTAAAAATAAGGGAAAATTAGATTCTCACATGTGTATTAAAAGCTAAACTCTCTCATTATATTATGCAGGAGAAAGAGATATGAGCAACAACATTTACAGCAAGAGGAAGGAATACATCAACTATATTGTTACCTCTGTGTTAGATATCAGTAGTATCTTCTTAATCTTTGTTTCCACATGGTGCTTATAATGATGATTCCTGTTATTTTGTAGGATGAGTAAAGTGTAATCATCAGTGCCTCCACCTTCATATGCTCTGTTGGTAATGAAGAGAGTGACATTTCTCTTTTCTGATGTTATAAGTGTGCAAGTTGTTGGCACTGATTTATCAAAAGAGATAAACTGGCTGTTGTCTCAGATACTGTGTCATTAACTTTATAGGTTTATTCTGGTCAGTTTGTAATTTTCATCTTCTTTTCAGTGGAGCAGTATGACAGTGTATCGGGCATGATTAACGATCGAAGTTGTGCATGATTAATGAGCAAAGTATAATGAATGGCAAGTGGAGAGCTATATCTGGATACCCATTTCTCTGTGTAAAACTAAGAGGAAGCCAATGAAAATGACCATGAGGTGTGCAATACCTCCAAGCATTCTTGAATGAAATCATCAACTATTGCTAATGTTGAATCTCGTATGTTTCTGAAATACAAGTTTCCAGTTGTTAATGAAGGCTCAGGGAGAGCACTTCTGTGCCATTTATACATTGTGTGTTAATAAATGACTTAAATGAAGTCTTGTAGAATATTATCTAAGAGGAAATATTTATTATATATGTAAAATGAAATGATGATGTCAAGAACCAACATTTAACAGATTGTGAAGGGCTGACATATGAGCGGAACGAGGAATTGATTATGTTGCATCTATTTATAGTCCACCAAGCATCTACAATGGCAGCTCTATGATCTTTGGATGGCAGTCTGTGCTGCTCTGTTGTGGCATATGATTCTGCGCTTGTGTACACAGTTTATTCAGACAATAAAGCTGACGATGTTTCTTATTGTTGAGTTACTTCTCTTACCTCTAACGAGTATAAGGATAAATACCTACATTGGTGACTCCAAAAATTTGCAATGACTGCATACAAGGTAATTTTCACACTGATATGTTGCCAACCTACGACAATGTGATCTCTGCACACGTGACGTATGCTGAAATTTGCATGCACACCAACGACATCTGTTCTGGACAGTACAATGCTCCTCAACCAACTCTTCGACCGTCTATACACACAATTGTGCAAAGTGAGGTGCTCCACTACTGTGGTTCAATGTAGGATGCTAGTCCTGAATAAGTGAAAGAACCAAACAATCTACTGTGGGACATGATTGCAGTACCCGCCTCGCAGAAATAACATGCAAAGGATGAACTGCAACACTCTGGCTGTATGAATTCACATTTGTTTGCCCTGGACACTGCATCTTCTGCAGCACCTGCAAAATTTGTTTGATTCATCCTTGGTGCCACAGGTTGCTCAGATTTTAAATGCAAACACCCAGTTTCATCTGGACAGCCTCACACCTGGCCTCCAATTGTGAACATGTACTGCTAACTAGTGGTGTTGCAACTGTACAATTACATCAAGAACATTGCACCAAATACAGAAAACATATTACCACTGTTGACAAAAATGCTGGTGGCCATGCATCAAAGTATCAACTTCGGCGTCCTTCCTTCTTTACACTGGCTGAGCCCAACTGACTTCAACCAAAAACTTCACCCGATCACATCCAACTCTGACTTCACTGTGCTTGGCTGGAGCAACAACTTTCATACATCAAAAAACCCACTTCGTGCCTGCATAGAATGCCCCCATATGTGATGTGCCAAGCCCTGTGCAAAACACTGCTGTGCTTTCACCTGCACAGAACATTGTCAACACTGCCACACCCACGCAGTTGCCACACATAGCTGACTATGTCACACCCAAGCAGAATCTCTATCAGCATCAAGCAAAACACATCACTATTGCTGCTTATCGCAGTGAACTTCAACTGCCAAAACAAACGACTGTGTGCCAAATGACCACAGCCAATGTGCTGACATATCAAGGTGGGAGCACTTTGCCGACACTATGTGTCTCTGTCACCCAACTTGTGACTACCCAATAGTACTTGCAAGAAGTTCATCCATTTGAGAAGACTACCCTAGTCACCTCTTGTTCCGCATGGCAGTGAATCACTCCACTGACAACTACTGCTACCAGATTTTACATCTCTGATTGTGCACATGAATGTGATCTTCTCATCGACCCAGACTTTGGGGAGTGTTCCATAGGACTTCCACCTTTTTCTCATCCCAATTCTGATGTACCACCTTCTGACAGACATCAATTGACTCCCACCTGATGTCCAACCATTCCCACTCTTCCTCTCCAACTGTCACCGACAACTTCATCACTTTTCCCTTTCACGAGTTTGGCACAACAAGAGTGGACTCTATGACTGCATCTCCGACTTCAAACATGACCCGCAACAGATTACTAGCCAGTTTTTCCACTTCCTCTTGGCCTCTACTCCAACATGGACACTTATCACACAGGCCACACTGATCACAGTTCACACTGGCTAATATATTAGTGGCTCATGTCGGTAGCACTGTCCTCTCAACATATGCCATCATTTTGATCAGATCACAGAAAAGTCTGTGTGTGTGTGTGTGTGTGTGTGTGTGTGTGTGTGTGTGTGTGTGTGTGTGTGTGTGTGTGTGTGTTGGGTGGGAGGGAGGGTGGGGTGGAGTGGGGGGGGGGGGGGGAGGGGAGGGGTAATGTTTGAGTATGTCAATGTGGGTTCAAGGCCCAGCTAGTCCTTTCTAGAGCAATGGGCAGAGAGAGGCTCTCCCTCCAATCCCACTCAAATACAAACACAGAGTTAAACAGGTTATCAAATTTGTAGTACCATACACTTCCCCTCATAAATCATACAGAACAAGATGCATACTCAAATGAGTATATCAGCCATCTTCTGTCTGACATCATGGCCATGCACCTTCTCCTTGTACGATTAAAGTGGCTCTGCCTACTGTGACTCATGCATAGCCCATACAAGTATATTATATTTTCTGGCAGGCTCCAAACAAAGTACTCCAGGTAATAATATTTCCTATTCATGTTCACATTTGTGCGCATTGATGGTGTCTTGAGCCTCCCATTGGGAAGTGTGAACCACCAGTGGCTCACACTGGAGTTGCCTATCAGCCAGAGTGTACCACCAGTGGTTCACAAATGAATGTTTTGTCAGACAGCTGGAAAAAAAATAGAAAAAATTGCCACGTAATTTAAAATTTAATTAATGAAAATTTGATGTGTATCAATTGAAAGAAGTTATTTTATTTCATCTGAATATTATAAACATAAATAAACATAATATTATATACATAACTAAAACCACAGCATCAGGCTTCAGTTTCTCTTTTTTCCTTTGAACAATTTTACATCTGTGCTTCTCACAAGTAATCAGTATACACACTGGTCTTCTGTCAGCCCATTTAAAAAAAATTAATGTCACTACAATTTTCAAACATTATAATGTCACCCCATTTTTGTTATTGATTTTGCTTGTTGCATCAGAAATTCCTTTTTTACTCTGGCACTACTTTTCAAAAGATCTTCAGTCAAAAGAACACTCATGTAATCGCTATCAATAAATAATGTACAGCCCTCAATTTACTAATCTAATTACTGTGATAATCCTATGTTACCACTTATACATCACTAGTGACACATTGGCCTTAAACATAACAAGACACAGTTCTTGTCATGATTCAGCTTACCTGTGTTAGCACCTGACAGCATTAGTTCAGGTGCCAGGCAATCAAACAGCAATGATAACATCGCAGCAAGGTTGGCGCATGCAGCCAATGCACTTGCAAATTGGACTAGCAACCTACTTTTCATAATCCTGGAGTGGAGGGCTCTGCTCCTAATTCATTAATGTGCTCACTGGACTTCACTCTTGGGATAATTGTTACTCATTTGCACTCATCCTAGTTGTGTACACAGACTTTATATGGAACTTATAATCTGTTTTCTCATTAAAATGATTTGGTTATTATAAGTGTACTTCTATCTTGTATCAACTACCTTGATGATGTTGTCATCACAGGTCCTACAAACAAGGACAATCTTTGCAACCTGTTGCTTTTGTGACAGATCTTGTGGGATGCGGGTCTCTAGTGCAATTCGGATAAGTCGTATTTCTTCCAACACCTTACAGAATACTTCAGCATGTTATTTCCCGTCGGGGGATACGACCGACAAACAGTCATGCTGCAGCTACTGAAGCCCACGCCCTAATAATGTGAAGGAGCTCCAGCTACTTTTATGTAAAGTCACCTATTACTACAAGTTCATGATGCAGGCAGCTACAGTAGCATCGCCTCTCAGTCAAATACTCAAGAATGGAACATCATTTGCTAGGATGACAACCTGAGAACAAGTGTTCTGGAAACTGAAAAGTGGTCTGCATTCTGCTCCATGCATAGCCATACGTCAGCCAGGTTGCCAGTTTCTTGTCTCTATCAATGCATTGCAGGACAGCATGGGGGTTGTGCTGTCTCAATGTAATATGGTGGTTTGGAATGGCCAACTGCTTTTGCCTTGAAGACGCTCAACTTGGCATAAAAATTTACTCACAAATCAAGGAGGAAGCCTCACAGTTATTTCTGTAATCAAGAAGTTTCACGTGTTTCTCTATTATATCAAGTTTCGCCTGGTTATGGACCATAAACATTAAGTTTTCCACTTTAGCTCTGCCGCACCTCTGGCAGACAATGCGGCACACACATTTCAATGGTGGGCTCTGTTTCTCAGTTGTTATCACTATGAGATCTATTTTTTCCCAATGGCCCAGCACTCAAATGTTGATGCCCTCTGCCACTTCCCAATGGGTCTCGTCCCCCAGCTTTAACCAGCAAAAAGTACTTTGTTTCTATCTCAAAGACTAAGCTCAATGGACGGTGAATGGGTTTCCTATTACTGGCCCACATGATCACCTCAGATGCTGTACTTAACCAAGTGTGGCAGTACATTCAGCATGGGTGGCTGGAATGACATTTAGCTCATGCCTCAGATTCAGTTTGTAATTATTTTTTGCTATACCACAGACTGACTCTCACTGATGGTGTTACTTTGTTACCTATAGAACACACTGTGTTGTGCGTGGTCATTCCTGCATCCCTCAAGCCGGACATCCTTCGCCTCCTGACACTGTGCTCATTGTTGCATGTCGCAAACAAAGATGTCAGCCTGATGACATGCATATTGGCCAGGAATCAAGGCTGAGACTGAAAATTTAAGTGCTGCTTGTTCCAAGTGTATAGGTCACAAGGCTGACCCACAGCACTGTTACTCTCCCCCACTGCCAAGGGAGCATGTCCACTTCAATTTTGTGGGTTACTTTTTGTACGATTACTGGTTGGTGGTCATAGATGACTTTTCTCTACAACATAAACTGCTGCTTGACAACAGCGAAATCGACTGCGTGGGGCCTCACCAGTATCATTTGAGTGGGGAGACAAAACATCTTGTCCTGACTTTCAAGATGCATATGAAGAAGTAGATAGAGAAACCCCTGGCTGAAGATGCACTCATCCATTTTCTCATTTCTTATGCTGTGGTGTGAGAAGAGTCTTGTTGGACTGGTACACAGGCACTATCTGCGTGTACTTCTCAATCCCCTGCACCTGCCCTGCACCCTCCGTGGGCACCTCAGTCACTGCATCACATGCCGGGGATCCCCACATGAGCATATGCTTTTGGTTGCCATGAGTGCTGCTGCCTGGTGGTCACTCACAGTTAGGGCGGTCGGAGAATTTTCATGCTGCAGATGGAGAATATGTTGGTCACCTGCCGTCAAAACCAACTTCATCCATGGGTGTGAGATTGCCCTCTACTGCCACTGCACACTGCACACAGCTCTCGGGCCCTCCTCCCTCCTGGCACCCAGGTCCTCTCATCCTCTGACATGCTTGGAAACCCCTTCTCTGTTTTGGCATGCATTTTCTATGCTGAGAGCACTCATGCCTACTTCACCCTCCTCATATTTCCTTTCTAGCCTGTGCGCAAGCTTTAGAGGTTGAGAGCGGATGAGCTTCAGCAGCAACTGGTGGCACTGGATGGTCAGCAGGCACCGTACTGGCCAGCTTCTTCCTCCACTCCCAAGGCCCTGGATGTCTAACGAATCTCACTCTAGTGTTGGCACCCCCTACGGCTGGCTGCTAACCTGCAGGAATACCCTTGTGACACGACTGTCACCACCAGGGTTACTTATTACCCTAGTCTCTGATGCCAGCCAACAGGAGACCTTCTCCGCAGGCACCCACAGGCAGAGCCCCAGAAGATACAGATGCCACTTTTCTGGCTGCGGCACCATCCCAAGCTGCAGGAGAGGGACACAAAGAGATGCACCAAGTCACAGTCACCCTGTTAAGAGGAGACGGCTGCAGTAATCCAATGTTACCACATCTACTGCATCAGTGCCATGCTGACTCAACTTATTACAATTAAACTCAACCTGTGCAAGGGTTCATTCATTTGCTCACTGGATTCCTCTCTTGGAACGCTTGTTACTTGTTTGGACATGGCCTACACTGACTCCGTAAGGAACTTAAGATTAGTGTTCTCATTAACTGCTATGGTTATTCTACACTTACTTATTTGTGTGTGCTTCTACAATTACGACACGTAAAAATTTCAACATTGATAAAAAATGATCACATTTCTTGGAATTTTTTCTGTACATGCTCATATACATGCCATTTTTAGAACAAAATAGCCTAATTTTCAGTACCTGCCTACACCCATAATAAGCAATAAGTTAATACAAATACTCATTTTGCCTCTCATAATGCACTGCCAGGCTTGTTGATTTGAGTGAATCACATGTTTTTACACTAGGTCGATGGTTGTTTCCACAAAAGCCATCACCGAGGTGAACGGCAGCTCGAAACGTGCAGCATGCCAAGGGTGCTGGCTGGTGGGAGCAGTTTTATGCTATGAGAGACATTCTCCTGTGCCTGTGTGGGACCTGTGGTAGTAATCAGACACACTAACAGCTGCGAACCATCTGCATCCCTTCATGCTTGATGTTTTCCCTGATGGCAACATTATTTTTCAGCAGTACAACTGACTGTGTCTCAGAACCAGAAGCATCCTATAGTGGTTTTAGGAGCATTACAGTGAACTCATGCTGATGTCTCAGTGACTAAATTTACCTAATGTACATCCTATGGAATCCATCTGCGCTGCTAACGGGTGCCATCACCGCATACGCAAATCAGCAGCCCCATATTTATGTAAATTGCATGACCTGTGCATAGATATCTAATGCCACATACCTCCACAAACCTATCTACACACTGTCACATCCCTGATACCCAGAATCAGTGATTATTTTGTCCCAAAGTCTGACAAACAAGCTATTAAGCTGGTGGTCATAATGTTTTAGCTCATCATGTATTTCCGTATTCATTTCATCTATTATACAAACAGACAAAAATTAAAAAAGGACAAATGGCTACCATCTTTCGGCTTGCATGTATTGTAAAAATGTGTGGTTAGGATGAGCAAAGGGTACAACTTTTGTATAGCTTTCATCACAAAGTTGTATCAGTAAATAGATTACGGAAGGGGAGCCTGCAGAGAATGATGAAATTTACTTTATGGAAGGAATATAATTCAACAAAAAACTGCAAACACACTAAATACACTAGGAGTTATTAAAACTGTTACTTGTAATTCAATCAAAGTTGCAGTGAGAAATATCATTTATTTGTGGTGACTAGTTTTGGACATGATATAGCCATTTTCAAATCATCATCTCCGTTGTAAGTACTGGAATATTATACAAAATGCTTCTGGTCTAAGAGCACCAGAAGAATAGGAATCGAGGAGCATTTTTTAAAACTTGATAAATGCAAAAAAGTAAATTTTTAGGGAAAAACATTTTTTAAATATCACACTGAAATACTAATTACATAAATGAGGTAATTTAACACTTACATAACTTTTGTAGGAACAGTTTCAACTGTGTGTATATTTTTCTAAAATTATCATTGTTTATTTCAAAATAGAGGGACAAAGTCTTCAAGTATTTACCAAAGTCGATAAATGCAAAAATGAGAGTTAAAAGTTTTCTTAATCTACACATTCAAATTAATTTTTTACATTTTTTTATCTTTAATATTACCTTTAATATCTTTAATATTATCTTTAATATTAATTACAGAAGAAGCTACTTTATTGTTCATTTTGCTCAGAAATAAAATAATACACTACAAATGCTATTTAAATGCAACACAAACTACCGGCTACAACAAAACTAAACTGGTAACCTATTGGTCACTTTAAGCATTGTCCTTCTGCTACATTCAAATGCCTTGAAAGTTTTAAGACATACTTTTCCTTTTCTTTGCTGACCTTTCTTTTCCAAGGTAGCTGCAGTCCTCACTTCCGGGCTACAGTTTCTGGATATCTGTACCTCAAACTCTATAGGACTTCCATTGTAAGTTTCTGATACTGACAACAATACCATCTTCTTAGATTTTTCATAGGCCATCACATGCTGGGCAGTTATTTTGAAATGCAGCTTAGATGGTAGGGCTTTTAGTGCACTGGAACTGAGATTGCTTCCCAATCTTTATTTAGTATCTTGATATCATATTGTTCCAGCACTTTATGGTATTCCATCAGTAAAGGAATATCTTACTTTTGCAAGTAGTCTTTGTTCAATCTACCAAACACACTGTCAGGATTATAGATGTAATAACAAATAGGGAACTAATGTACCAGCTAATAAATTTTCTGCTTTTTTTTCCACGAAGGCCATTAGTGTGCATATCATTATCATATTTATATATAAAAACAAACATGCTGTAACTTACCAAACAAAAGTGTTGGTATGTTGATACAGACAATAAAAAACCACACAAACACATACACAAATTTCAAGCTTTCGCAACCCAAGGTTGCTTCATCAGGAAAGACGGAAGGAGAGGGAAAGACGAAAGGATGTGGGTATTAAGGGAGAGGGTAAGGAATCATTCCAATCCTGGGAGTGGAAAGATTCACCTTAGGCAGACATGTAAATGCAAAGAGGTTGGGCAGAGATGTCAGTCGAGGCGGAGTTGTTGAATGACAGGTGAGGTACGAGCAGCGGCAAGTGGCTGGGATGCTTCAATGTTTCTGAGAAAATCTAATAGAGCAGAGGCTACTATGTTGCATCCTTTTGATCCTTCTGTTTCAATCCAAGCATAAAAATCAACCCTTTCCTCTGCCTGGGCTCGGGAATGAATCATAATGCATAAATTGTATAGCCAAAATTGTTTTGAACAGATTACATCACCAAGGGCAAACAACACTGACAACAGAACTTCTAGCTGTATATATGGCGTATAAAGACACGGGAAGAATTGATAAAATAATAGAGAGGAACAACTATGCCAAGAATCTGAAACAAAAGGAAGAGTGCTAATAAGGACTACAGAAAAAAGTGTGATCAGCTATGGTAACAAAGCACACTGCTACGGAACTGTGCATGTGTGTTAAAAGAAAAAGATGTATCCCACAAGTACTGTGGCTGTTACAGTTACGAAGAGGTCTTGGAGAGTTTGGCAAAGGAGTATGGTGACGGGATACCAGTCAATGGATATTATGTCTGCTGCCTGACTCAGCATGCAGCCTACAGCAACATGCAGTTTGAGCTGCACCATGCAGTTCCGGGTCGCCAGCTAAACTGCACCAGCAGCACCATGATAGCTGATTGACGTGATATGTGTGCAGCACATTGGCACACCAACACACAGTTAAATAAAAATATGAAATTGATCACCAGTATGCAGTTCTCATCTTGGGGTGAGCATTGGTTAATACAGTTTTGAAGTACATTTGTTATTTTGGTAGTGTGAATAGAGTAAAGAAATTAAGTGATGATATTAGCTAAATGTAAAACAAAATGACATTGTGTAGGGAGTAGTATAACACACCAATAATTTTAAATTTAATAGACAGAATATACTTACGTTGATGAGAAAAAAAGCTGCCGAGGGACAGGGAATCAATATGGAAATTTAACTTGTGAAGTTTGAGGAGATGCTTGCTAGTAATAAGAAAACAGAAGAAAGTGATAAGAAAATACAGAAAGGCATTAAAACTCAGGGGGAGAACCTAACTAGACGAGGGAGTATAACTAAGGTAGAAAACAATAAAGAGAAATCAGAAGAAGATCTAAGAAACATATTCAGGAAGCTCATGAGGTTCTGAAATGAGAACTCAAAATGAGGTTAGGTAATAAATTAGATAAAAACTGTAATCATTAAAAGAGGAGATCTACACAGAAATTTTACAGTAATATGATTTGGTGAGCCGTGAAACACATGACTATATTGAAGAATTGTACACTAATGTAAATCTTTTACATAATTTCACTGAGAACGAATGCCAACATGTGAAGGATCAATTCTCAGAGGGACAAAACCATATAGAATTATTAAAACAGAGAAGTGAAAATGGTCTGGAGGGAAAAGTGCAAGAACTACTAGATGAAACATTTTGAGAAAAGGCAGAGAACTTTGATAGTATCATACTTCCTAGAGATGAGGCTACTCAACAAAACAGGAAATTAACAAGATGATGGGATAAATTAGCAAAAACAGGAAAGGAACTTAAAGAAAACCAGTCTCTGGTAAGAACTCACGACTCCCGTAACTTACTGGAAGAACTGAAATTAGGAAGCAGCATGAATTTGTATAAACATTTTCTGAGATTTAAACCTGATGGTGATGTATGATTACATCCTACTTACCTCTTGAGAGTATTTTCTATGTCCTCACCACATAAGTAGGAGGACTCTAAAAAGATACATTATGCACTGAGTTACTTGTTGGGGATGCAGTGGAGTGGCAAAACAATCACTCGAAAGGATTTACATCATGGTAAGATTTTCTCGAAAAATTTAAATGAAAATATTGGTCACAAGGATAGGCAAATGGGAAATGGGAAATGGACAAGGTGTATTTGATGCAGTACAGAAGAAGTCACAGTAGAAGATGGTTGGTTGGTTAGGGGGGGAGGAGGGGGGAGGGACCAAAATGCTTGGTCATAAGTCACCGCAGACAAGGAGTTTGCCGCAGACAAGAAGTCGCAGCAGACAACAAACCGAAGCAGAAACTGAAACTGTATTCGAAACAGTTTGGGTAAGACTCAGTATTAGTATCAGTATCAGGGGAGGGCATAAAATGATAACTGGATCCTTCTATCATCCAACAGACTCCCCTCCTGGTGTAACCAAAAAGGCAACAAATATACTTGACCTCTTACTGGATCCTTCTATCATCCAACAGACTCCCCTCCTGGTGTAACCAAAAAGGCAACAAATATACTTGACCTCTTTGAGGATGTTCTCATTGAAACTGGTATCATGGTGTAGCTGTGGCAACAATGATTACCAAATTACAAAGGACAACCAAAACAAGCAGAAAGAAATATATGTTCAGTTAACTAGATAGTCGTGTCATGTATCAATGAGGAACCTGAAATTTTCAGCACAGGGCAGGAGCACGTAGAAGAACTCTGTCTCAAGTTTAAAGAATAGTTGACCATGCACTGGATAGATATGTACTCAGTAGAACAGTTCATAATGGGAGGGACCCCTCCATGATATACAGTCACTGTAAAGAAACAGAGATTACTGCATAATAAGTGTAAAACAAAGTGTAGGGCTGTAGACAGAGGCATGTGATTGGCTGTCAAGAAAGCAATGCGTGATGTCTTCAGTTACTATTATAGCACAATATTGTCAAGTGATCTTTTACAGAATCCAAGGACATTCTGGTTGTATATAAAGGCTGTTATAGGCACCAAAGTTAGTATCCAGTCCCTAGTGAATGAGACAGGAACTGAAACTGGGGGTAGCAAGGAAAAATCTGAAATGCTTAACAACATTTTCAAATGTTCCTTTACAAAGGAAAATCCAAGAACATTGCCCCAATTTAATCCTCATACCACTGAAAAGATGAAACGAAATAAGTATGAGTGTCAGTGGTGTTGAACCACTAAAACTGAACAAAGCTCCAGAGTCCGATGGAATCCCTGCCAGGTTCTACACTGACTTTGTGGCTGAGTTAGCCTCTCTTCTAACTATAATCTATTGTAGATCTCTTGAACAAAAAACCATGCCCAGTCCTTGGAAAAAGAGCACAGGTCACTCCCATCTACAAGAAAGGTAGGAGAAGTGATCCACAAAACTACCATCCAATATCCTTGACATTGATTTGTTGTAGAATCTTAGAACATATTCTGAGCAAAAACATAATGAGGCATCTTGAACAGTGCCAACCAGTAAGGATTTCGAAAATGTCAATCATGTGAAACCCAACTCAACCCACAATTTTCTCACAGGACATACTGAAAGCTTTGGATCAAGAAAATCACGTAGGTGCTGTATTTCTTGATTTCTGAAAAGCATTTGTCTCATTACATCACCTACGCTTATAGACGAAAGTACGATCATAATTGGGTATCAAGTGAAATTTGTGATTGGACTGAGGACTTTTTGGTAGGGAGGACACAGCATGTTATCTTGTATGGAGAGTCATTGTCAGATGTAGAAGTAATTTCAGGTGTGCCCCGGGGAAGTGTGGTTCAAATGGCTCTGAGCACTATGGGACTTCACATCTGAGGTCACCAGTCCCCTGGAACTTAGAACTACTTAAACCTAACTAACCTAAGGACATCACACACATCCATGCCCAAGGCAGGAATCGAACCTGCGACCGTAGCAGTCACGCGGTTACGGACTGAAGCACCTAGAACCACACGGCCACTGCGGCTGGCCCCGGGGAAGTGTGTTGGGACCCTCACTGTTCATGTTATATACATTAATGACCTTGCAGACAATATTAACAGTAAAATCAGGCTTTCTGCAGATGATGCAGGTATCTATGATGAAGTATTTTCTGAAAGAAGCTGCATAAATATTCAGTCAGACCTTGATGAGATTTCAAAGCAGTGCAGATATTGGCAACTTGCTTTAAATGTTCAGAAGGAAATTTTGCACTTCTCAAAACAAAACGTAATATCCTATGACTATAATATCAGTGAGTCACTGTTAGAATTGGTCAACTCATTCAAACACCTGGATGTAATACTTTGTAGGGATATGAAATGGAATGATCACATAGGTGCAGTCGTGGGTTAAGGAGTTGGTAGACTTCGGTTTATTGGTAGAAAACTAGGAAAGTGCAATCAATCTATGAAGGAGATTGCTTACAGATAACTTGTGGGACCAGTTCTAGAATAGTATTCACGTGTGTGGGACCCACACCAAATAGGACTAACAGGGAATATTTAATGAATACAAAGAAGGACAGCATGGATAGTCACTGGTTTGTTTAATCCATGGTAGAATGTCGCAGGGATATTAAAGAATCTGAACTGGAACACTCTTGAAGATGGATGTAAACTATCCCAAGAAAGCCTGGTAACAAAGTTTCAAGAACTAGATTTAAATGATTACTCTAGGAATATACTATGAGCCATTACGTATCACTCACATAGGGATTGTGAGGATAAGGTTAGAATAATTACTGCACACAGAGAGGCATTCAAACAATCATTCTTCCTGCACTCCATATGCGAATGGAAGAAACCTTGAAATGACAGTAGTTCATGGGATAGGTTTAAAAAGTATACACCATGGCACATTACACAATCTAAGTATTTGGACAACCCATTCAAGAAGTACACTTAGAAAAGGTATTAGTTAACATTTATCTCACTATGCAGATAAAGAAATTTTGTAGAGAGACTGGTCAATGGAAAATGAATTACCCCCTTTTTAGAAGGTTCAGATACCATGAACAGTGTGAGAGTAAACCAAAATTAAGAATAGACAAACCATGACAACAGCAGACCTAATTCAAAATTTCAGAAAAGAAAGATGCACAATTTTATCAAGCAATAAAGTACATGTGGGGCAAGAATAAACAACAGAATAATAGGGTGAAAAAATGCAAATATACAGATGCTTAGTAATAGTGGAAGGAGTGTTCATACTGTGACATAACAACAGGCACTGTCACGAGCCACATTAGTAGTGGAAAACTGACAGTGTCCTGGTCAAGGGCCAGAATTTAGAATGTATCAAATTAAGATCAGGCCCATACATAGAAAAATTAGTAGCATTTACCAAAAATCTACCAGAAAAGATATGTGTTGTGACAGTGCCACCACATTTAACAGTGCCGCCATGACAGTACGCGCAAACGGTAATAGAGGCGCTCCGCAACTCGGCTGAGCGCACGAGCGTCACCTAGCTACGAACGGCGCATGTCACGGCACGGCAGTCGAATATGAGATACTGAGTTGAGATCATGTAACCAGCTATTGTTCCTAAGTGAGAGTGTTAGAATATCCACGCAATATTGGTGATTAAAGGTTATAACACTTTTTGGCGACGAGGTCGGATATTTTCACTGCATTGTGGATTTGTGTGTTCGTGACAGGGTAGACATGGAACAGCTTATGCAAGCGCTTACTGAACAACAAACACAGCTGACGGCTGCGATTCAGGCGTTGTCGACGTCGCTTACTCATCGTCTGTCTTCCTCTTCTCCGCTTCCATTCCCTCCTTACAACGAGGCCGCTGAAGACTGGGAAAATTATGTGAAGCGTTTACGGCAACACTTCTTGGCTTTCGGCGTTGTCAACGCTCCTATGTGTAAGTCGTTATTTCTATCTTGGATTTCCCCACGGATCTATCAGCTACTATCTCAGTTAGCCCCTCTGCGGGAACCTGCCTCTCTATCCTTCCAAGAAATGTGCGACTTAATGTCTAACTATTACTGAAAAAACACCCACGTCGTTGCCGCCCGCGTGGCGTTCTACCGGTGTCGTAAACAGCCCCATCAGTCTTACCGGGCTTGGGCGGCGGAACTACACTGTCTGAGTAGGAAATGTCAGTTTGTCACAGGCATACATCATGAGTCTTATGCTGATTCAATGGTTAGGGATGCTATTCTACGGCTTGCTCCTGATAAAGAAGTTCGGCAATGGGCCCTACAACTGCCAAACCTGTCATTGTCGGAAGTTCTAAGCATCGCTCAATCCCGTGAAGTGTCTCACGCCGCTGGTGCACAAATAGACACGTGGTGTGATGTAGGCGCTGTACAGTCAACTTCCGAGACGGACAATTTGCCTGTTTCACAGGAGAACGAAGATGTGGCAGCGGTTCACTCGCGTAAACAATGTCGCATTGGGCTCGCGTAAACAATGTCGCATTGGGCTGCAACGCTCGCAGTGAAAACAGCAACCACAGAAGCAGGTTCGTTCCGCACTTCCTTCTTGTTCACGTTGTTTCGTACAGCATGACAGGGCCGCGTGTCCAAAACGTTGGGCTACGTATAATTCATGTAGGAAAAAAGGCCACCTTGCTTCTGTGTGTCAGTCCCTTAAAGTTCTCGTCGATGAGGACGAGGCATTGGACATGGATGTTCACTGTGTGCTTTCTCAAACAAATAAGTTATTTATTACTGTTCGTGTTCTGGATAAAGACATCTGCATGCAAGTGGACACTGGCTCTGCAGTAATTCTCATTAATTCTCGCATGTATTTGGAGTTGGGCTCCCCTCCTTTGTCCCCAGTTATGCGAAATCTGAGAACTTATAATAAACAAAAAATTCCTATCATTGGCCAGTTTGATGCTTCCACTGCCTACAAGTCTGTTGTTAGGCCCCTCACATTTTACGTGGTGGATCATGCGGGCACTGAAAACCTGTTTGGTTATGATGCTTTCCATTTGTTCGGGTTCTCCATTGATGATGATGTGCACCTCATATCTGAGGATTTCCGTATCAACAGCTGGATGGATTGTGTTCTGAATTTTCGTCCCTAGTCTCTGCTGGTCTGGATTGTGGCAAGGATTTTGAAGCCCACATTACTCTTAAACCTACGGCTCGCACTAAGTTTTTCCGGGCACGCCCTATTTTGGTGACGTTGCGTGCACCTGTCAAGGTGCAGATAGACAGGTTAACAGCTTCAGGGATTTTCCTTCCTGTCACCTCCAGCGAATGGGCATCGCCAATCATGGTGGTTTCTAAACGAAACGGGAGTCTGCGATTGTGTGGTGATTTTAAAGTCACTGTCAACACTCAGAGCCTCATTGACGCTTATACTCTTCCTCGTCCTGAGGAGTTATTTACCAAGCTCGCTGGGGGCTAGTTCTTTTCCAAACTTGACTTATCGGAGGCTTACCATCAGTTGCCGTTGGATGCTTCTTCCAAGGAATTTCTCGTAATCAACACTCCTTGTGGGTTGTATCAGTACCAGCGGTTACCATTTGGCGTCGCTAGCGCGCCGGCCATTTTTCAGCGGTTTTTTGAACAGCTCACAGCTTCCGTTCCCGGCTGCATAAACTATCTGGATGACATTGTTGTCACGGGGGCCTCCACTGAGGAGCACCTTCGCAATTTACGTTCACTGTTTCGAGTTTTGCATTCGGCTGGATTGAGGTGCAATCTGGAGAAGTCACAGTTCTTCCAACCCTCCATTGTGTATCTTGGTTTCCACTTGTCCCGTGGGGGTATATGTCCTCTATGTCAGCACGTTGCGGCCATTAACGCTCTACCCCAGCCGTCTACGGTCAAAGAACTTCAGGCGTTTCTAGGCAAGATCGCTTATTATGACAAATTCATTCCATCTGCGGCGGCAGTAGCTCATTCTCTGCATCAGCTGTTACGAAAAAACGTCCCTTTCTGTTGGTCCGACGAGTGTGAGCAGGCTTTTGTCCACCTGAAGGCTCATTTGCAGTCAGCGCCTTGTCTGGCCACATTCCGTCCGGGTCAGCACTTGGTTCTGGCGACTGACGCGTCACAGTTTGGCCTAGGGGCTGTTCTCGCCCATCGGTATGAGGATGGGTCGGAACGACCCATCACCTATGCTTCCAAGACCCTCAATGATGCGCAACGGCGTTACTCTCAAATCGAAAGGGAGGCGCTCGCTATCATTTATGCTCTAAAAAAGTTCAGCTTTTTTTGTATGGTTCTAAGTTTCACCTCATCACTGATCACAAGCCGCTGGTCTCTCTATTCAGCCCATTGGCGTCGCTTCTGGATAAGGCAGCTCACCGACTGAGACATTGGGCCTTATACTTGTCTCGTTTTCACTACGAGATTCACTATCGCCCCACGGCCCAGCACGCCAACGCTGACGCATTGTCGCGATTGCCGATGGGCCCTGACCCGGTTTCCACATTGATGAGGAAGAACGTCGTGCGGTCGAGGGTTTTCCACTTACAGGTTTGCAGGTCGCGTCGGCTACCCGGTTCTGCGTCAGGTGATCGTTTTTGTTCAACGAGGTTGGTCAGACAGGACCAAGGGCCGGGCATCAGATCCCCTTCACAACTACCATGCCTTGCGCCTTCATCTGTCTGTTCGTGATGGTGTTGTTCTTCTGGCCACGGATGGCGCATCTCCACGGGTCGTGGCACCAGCCTCTCTTCGCAAAGATGTTCTCAAACTGTTGCGCGAAGGCCATTGGGGTATTTCTCGGACTAAGTCCCTGGCCCGCAGGCTTGTTTATTGGCCCGGTACTGATTCAGACATCGCCCACGTGTTTGCTGCGTGTTGTCAGTGTGCTCAACAACTGGCTGCACCTCGTACAATGCCCTCCCCGTGGCCTGATACGGCGCAGCCATGGGAACGGGTGCACACTGAGTTTGCTGGCCCCTTCCTCAGTACTTATTGGCTACTGTTGATTGACGCCTTCTCAAAGTTTCCGTTTGTTGTTCGATGTCCGTCACCCACCACTCAGGCAACAACGTTGGCTTTGTCCAAATACTTTGCGCTAGAAGGTCTTCCATCCACAATCGTCACGGACAATGGCCCTGAGTTCTCTTCGCAGGCCTTCCGTGATTTTTGTACTGGACAAGGGATTCATCATGTTACAGCACCGTCCTTCCATCCGCAATCGAACGGGGAGGTCGAGCGCCTTGTCCGCACTTTCAAAAGCCAGATGAAAAAATTCCTTAGTGATTTTCCCACAGATGACACACTCTGCTGCAATTTCTGAGTTCTTATCGCTTCACGCCTCTGGGTAATCGCAGCCCTGCTGAACTCTTGCACGGCCGCCAACCGTGCACTCTACTGCACCTGCTTCACCTTGTCAGGCCTTATGCTGTGTCCTCTAGTGCGGGAAAATACTCAGTGGTCGCCGACGTGTGGGCACGAGGGTACGGATATCGCCCTAAATGGATTCCAGGGGTGGTCAATGCTCTTCGCGGCCGCCGCCTTTGTGAAATACGTACGGACGACGGCACGGTTGTTTGCCATTATGACCAGATGCGCCCACGAGTGGTGGCCACACCAGTGCCACCGCTCCTTCCTTCACCTCCACCAGCCCGAGAAGCCAGTCCTGTCGCTGCTGCCGATCTACCGTACATGTTAATGCAGCCGACATCGCTACCGTTTCCGAGTATGCCGGAACCGGCTCCAGTCGCGACGCCGCCTTCTCCGGGACCCATCTCGCTGGAGCGCACCCCTAGGTCTATGACACCTATGGATGCTGCTCCGGAGTTTTCACCCATCATCTCGTCCAGGAGGCACGTTCCACGCACGAGCTTCCATCCTGGAATTTTTCGACCATACTCTCGTGTCTCTCCGCGGGATCTTCTCGAGGCCTCACAAGAGGCCATGGATGTATCCGCACTGTCCATGTCTCCAAGGAAGTAAGTTTTTTTCTTTTCAAGGAGGGAAAAGTGTAGTGACAGTGCCACCACATTTAACAGTGCCGCCACGACAGTATGCTCAAATGGCGATAGAGGCGCTCTGCAACTCGGCTGAGCGCAGGAGTGCCACCTAGCTACGAACGGCGCCGGCCGCATGTCACGGCACGGCAGTCGAATACGAGATACTGAGTTGAGATCATGTAACCATCTATTGTTCCTAAGTGAGAGTGTTTGAATATCCACGCAATATTGGTGATTAAAGGTTATAACAATATGATTACTAGAGAAGGAACATAAAGATGATGACGAAATTACTAAAACCATTGATAAAGGATTAGTGAATAATTATGAAATCGAGATATATGTTGAGTCAGAATCTGAAATTTGTATTGTTTGTGAATCTTTATTTGAGGTATTGAAACAAAGAATATAATATCATATACTTCCAGTAACTGGAGTATGTGTTACTGACATTAAAGGGGCTAAAAAGAAACATATCAAACAAAAAGTAAAACTACGGCTAAGAATAAACAATTTTACTTTTATGCAGACATGTTTAGTAGAACATAATGTTAACATACAGTTGTAATTTGGGATTGACTGACTCATTAAGTATAACGTAAACTTAGATTTTTGCAATCAAGAAACTAATATGTAACTATAATAACTAGGTGTATAAGATACCATTAAAAATTAAAACATAGTAGACATGAGAGATTATGAAATATGTTTAATTGCTACAAGACAGACAATAATTTTGGGGGATCAAATCAGTCTTAAAGGTGTGTTACAGGTACAGATTAGGATTAGAATTACGAGTCTGAGTCACAAAAGGAAAATCTGTACAAGATGATATTAACCTGTGAGAAGGTATCTTCAAATAAACCAGGTGTTCTTGGAGATTATGTTTGCAGTTTCAAAACAAAAGACGAAATGCATTGTGTTTTCTTTTTTTCCCTTCCCTTTTAAAAAACCTCCTTATCTGTTACCTCTAAGTGTATACCCCACTGTGCAAGAGGTCGACAAAATGATTAATGATGTTATTATAGAATGTCGTTTGAGTGTATGCAACTATCCATCATATGCGCGCACAAGACCACTGGTTGAGTACATTTAATGCTTGATGCTCACACATTAAATAACCATATAGAAATTGTGTGAGATAGACTTATTAGAATAGATGAAATATTAGCCAAGTTTGAGCATGCCAAATACTTTAGCTCAATGGATCTGACTAACAGATACTGGCAGGTGAAGCAGGATGAGGCAGCTAAGAAATTCACAGCTTTTTTTATACGAAAATAAGTAATACCAGTTTAAAGTGTTGCCATTTGGATTGAACATCTCAGTTTCTGTATTTATTTGAGTTTTAGAAGCTGTCTTAGGAAAGTATTTTCTACAAGAATTAATCATTTATGTGGATGATGTACTTTTGGTAACCTAAATGTGGAAAAAACAACATTGAGATTTATTAACAAATATGTTGGGAAGGTTTAAATGAAAGGTATTATAATCAAGCTTTCAAAGTCATACAGTGGTAGAAAAAGAGTTAAAACTTTCATGGCATCTAGTAGCAACAAATGGGAATAAACCAGATCCAGAACCAATTAGAGCACTTAAAGACTGTCCAAAGTCTAAGAATACAAATAAATTGAAGTCATTTTTAGGGTTAGTGGCGTTCTACCATTGCTACATTTCTGGTCTATTAAAATTTTTGAAACTAAAATCAAAATAGATTTGGGGAGAGGAAGAATCAGAACCTGTAACAACATTAACTTAGCATTGGTGAATTCATCCATTTCAAAACATCCATGTATGGATAAACCATTTAAATTAAGTACTGATGCTTCAGAGTATGGGATAGTTTGTGAAGTAATTCAGAGTGAATGGGAGATCATAACGCACTAGTGTTTGCCAGTAGAGCTTTAAGCAACACAAATTAAGCTATGCAGCCACAGAAAAAGTAGTATTAGCTATAGTGTGGAGTATATTGAAGTTTAAAACTTTGATCCAGGGATCTAACATAATCGTATACACAGTTTACCAGGCACTAACATTCCTCATGGAAAGCTATTTCTTACACAGTAGATAGAGTAGATAGAGTTGTTGGGTACTATTCTTGCAAGAGTATCACACTGAGATTCATTAATAAAAGGTTAACAAAATGTGGTTCCTGATGACCATCATGTCTTGCATTAGGAATGAATGATGTGGTACAAACATAAGATTCTAGATTTCTTAGCATTATGCTACACTAATAATGAAGTGTGGAACCTCACCTTATGCACACGATATAATAGACGGCCCATACTTTACAGATAAATGGTTAATGCTCAAACAGGGATTAGCCTTGAATGATATGACATCTGAATGGACAACTCACAAAGATGCACTACTCTGAAGAGTGAAGGAAATACACCTCATGAGGACATTGTGTATACCTTCCAAAGTAGTATTAGATCTTATTACTCACAATGGTTATGGACTTTCTGTGGTGAGGAAGCATACAAAGCATATGGTGAAATTCTACTATTTTATGAACTTAAGTAAGAAAGTCTTAACAGTAATCAGAACTTGTGAAGTATGCCACAGAATGAAGGATAACAATCAAGCGGCCTTGTAATACCCAAGGGATTATATGACTGCAGCCGATTCCTTTGGTCAACTGCCAACAAACAGAGGAGATGTGACAAACATTTGTATTGGCTGGATGCTGGTTGAAATATGTAAAATTTTATCCCATTAAATATGGAAACAGTAATAGAGTATCTAAGGAAACACTTCATAGGTATCAGGAAACCTCACAGATTACTGACATATAATGGACTGCAGTTTATCAGTATCGCTGCCTTGAAGTAAAGGAGGAAATTTTATCTCTTATTGTTTTATAAAACATAGATCTCGGGCTCAACTGATCCTGGATTTTCTGGTAGCGATAAACGAACTGTTATGGATGGGTGGATGATTTGAGGGAGGAGACCAAAAAGCAAGGTCATCAGTCCCATATAGTTAGGGAAGGAGGGGGAAGGAAGTCAACCGTGCCCTTTCAAAGGAACCATCCCAGCTTTTGCCAGAAGCAATTTCAGGAAATCACGGAAAACCTAAACCAGGATGGCTGGATGTGGGTTTGAACTGTCGTCCTCCCAAATGTAAGTCCTTTGCATTAACCACTGTGCCACCTTGCCAACAGTGTTATCAGCCATGGAAGTAATGGATAAGTCATTTGGAGAATCATTACTGAAGATGTTTAGTTGGCCTCAAAGTGAAGTATTAACAATAGAACCACTATAGTGACTAGTAATGAGTAATATAAAAGGTAGTGTGAAACAAAGAATGGAGCAATATAAGGCTCATGTACATGAATCTGAATTTCAGATTGGTAACTTAGTTTTAATTCGTGGTCATCACTTAAGTTCGAATATTAAAAACGAGACGAGTAAATTTCTTCCTAAATATGTAGATAAAATTAGTGGAATTCAAATCAAAAAGGATTATTCTTAATAAAATCAACTACTGGGAAGGATAAGGATTCTATAAAATAGAAATGGTAAAACAACTCAAAAATAAAGAATACTCAGAGGAAATCAAGAATGTTATCTTAAATGATTTAAATGCTACTTATTAGAAAAAAAATTTAACAATATATCTAGTCAGATTGAAAATACAGCCAGACATGGCATTTGATTTTATCTTGCACTGTTATCTACTCTTACACAGACTACTTAGTAGTGCTGTACTAATAAAGAAATGATTGGTTTTATAAACGGAGGTTGAGAATAGGGATTGGGATTCAGGTAGATAGAAAGCATGTTCACACAAGTATATGCCTGAATGTGAAAAAGGAAGAATAGAGGATAAGTGAGAAGGAAAGTGCTGAGGGAATTGTCGAAAGGAATTGTGAGAAATAATTGCTGGAAGTACTCTAACACTTTAGACAACAAGAAGCGATGTGGAGCTGGTTTGCAAACTTCCCACCTCTCTCCTACAGGTTCACTTACTTGGTATGTGCAGCTAATCTCCTTCTCTGGATAGCCGGCCACATCGATCTCCAAAAACCTCTTCTCTGAAGAATAATGCTGGTTAAGGGAATTTATCAGACTCTCTCTCTACTCTTGAAATAATTTGGCACTCGAAGAATACTTTTAGTACAGTCATGGTATATTTCAACTTCCACAAAAAACAAATTTGCTACTTCTCATATAAATATTTGAACTCGCACAAGTCAACCAAGTCGTCAAACATTAGAATTGTGAATTGTGAATTGTGTTTTATTCATCTCATGACGTACATTTGCAATCCATTTGGTTTGCGTACAGGAGACATGTCAAAAATTTATAAAACAATTACAATGATTTTTACATTAATTAATGATAGCACTATAATAAATAACAACACTATAAGGATATTTCTTGGAACATGTAACACATTGTACCCAGCTCAAATTTCCAGATTGTCCTGCATGAATTCATCCACTGAGTAATAACACTTCATTGTCAGTACCTCATATAGCTTTCTTTTAAGTGAACCTAAATTCATCTGCATCAACTTGTTCCCTTTTAATTTATTAAAAATTTTCATTCCCATGTATTGAGGTCCCTGGGCAAACAGTCTGAGGCGGTGGGTGGGGAGCATAAAATTTTCTTTGTTTCTGGTATCATGTGAATGGACAAAATGGTTTCCCTCAAATAAGTCGCGTCTGGAGTACAAAAATATAATAATCTCATATATGTATAAGGATGGCAGAGTTAATATTTTGAGTTTCCTAAATAATGGTCGACATGGTTCTTTGTGATTGGCAGTGCACATATTTCGTATGATTTTTTTCTGTATTTTTAGTATCCGCACTATGTTTGTCGAGTTACCCCAAAAAACAATACCATACCTAATAATGGATTCAAAGTAGCTTGTATATGCTACTTTCCGCGTGTCAATGTCCGTTGCAGTTGATAATATTTGCATTGCAAATGCAAAGCTGCTCAATTTGTTTGCAAGGTATTCAATGTGTGCCTGCCACCTCAAATTTTCATCTACTTTTAGACCTAAGAATTTGACTGAGTCAACTTCTTCTATAACTTGGTTGTTGTGTACAATCTTAATTTGCTCACATTTTGACTGTTTGGTTTTGAACTGCATCACGTGAGTCTTAGATATGTTTAGATTCAGCCCATTTAGCTGAAACCAAGTTTCTAAGGTACTGAGGGTACTGATCACAGATTTGAGAATTTTTTCTGAATCCTGATCTTCAACTAAGACAGAAGTATCATCTGCGAACAGAACTGATGGGGAGCTGATATTTAATGGTAAGTCATTAACATAAAAGAGAAATAGGACTGGGCCTAATATGGAGCCTTGTGGAACACCCTGAGTAATTTTTTTCCAGTCAGAAAAATAATATGCGCCATTTGAAGAAATGCTAACTCTTTGCTTTCTGTTGGATAAGTAGGATTTAAGCCATTGTAGGGCACTGCCGCCAATGCCATACTTTTCAAGTTTGTAAACAAGCAATGCGTGGTTTACGGAATCGAATGCCTTTGTGAGGTCGCAGAAAATTCCTGCCACCTTATTTCTCTTGTCTAATGACGTACTTATTTTCTCAATGAAACTGTTAACTGCATCTACGGTGTTTTTCCCTTGCTGAAAACCAAATTGATTGTTTAGAATAACAGAATATTTTGCAATGAAGTTTTGGATTTGAGCAACAGCAAGTTTTTCATATATTTCAGATAGGACTGGGAGAATTGAGATAGGACGATAATTTCCCATGATCTCTCTTGATCCCTTCTTGAAGAGTGGTTTGACTTCAGCATATTTCAGTACCTCTGGGAAACAGCCCTCTTCAAAACATTGATTTATTATCTGAGCTAGTGGGTTTGCAATTCTATTGTGTACCACTTTAATAACTTTGGTGGGTATTCTATCCCAACCTGCAGATTTTTTGTTTCTTAATGTTAAAATAGCATTTTCTACATCCTCAAAAGAAACTTTTGAGAATTTTGTAAAGTTTTCAGAGTTTTTGCCTAGGCCAAAGGGATTTACTTTGTTGTGATAATCTGCTACATCTACATCAGATTTTGCTACATTTATAAAGAATTCATTAAAGTACTCTGGTATTTGAGTTGGATTTACAACAGTTTTTCCTTCAATGTCAATTTTTGGAATTTCTTGGTTACAGGCTTTAACACCTAACTCAGATTTAATGACTGACCACACAGCCTTTGTCTTATTTTTATGATTTAAAATTAACCTGTTGTTTGCCAGTTGTTTTGCTGCCTTGACAACTCTTTTAAATATGGTTTTATAGAGTCTAACATATTTAATGAAATTTATATCTTTATTATATTTTAGTTCTCTGTGCAGTTGCCTTTTCCTTACACTGGAAATTTTTATGCCCTGGGTAATCCACTTTACTGTATTTGTTATCTTATTGCTGCAGAGTCTAGGTGGAAATGTTTCATTAAAGTCTGCAAGAAAACTATTTAGGAATTTCTCAAAGTTTTTATCACTTGAGTTACCATAATCAAAAGGCCATGTTTTATCTCTTAGCTTCTCACTAAATGTTAGCAAGTTTTCTTTGCTAAAGTTCCTGCTCATATGGGTTCTTGTATGTGAAATGTTTGTGTCTGTCTGTGGCAGCTCAATAAACAATACATAATGATCTGAAATACCTAGATCTACACAAAATTTATACACATCTTCATATACATAATTAGTTAGAACATTGTCAATGCATGTTGCTGATTGCCCATTGTCCCTGGTAGATTCAAAGAAATTCAATTTGAAACCATATTTCTTAACTAAGTCAGTGAACCTTGAAGCTTGGCTACTATTACATGTGATATCAATATTAAAATCAGCAGCTATTACAACTTTTTTCTTTGTTTCTCTACAAAGGTCTTCTAGCATAATTTGAAGCTTAGATAAGAATAGTTCTGTTGTTGATGTCCCTGGAATTCTGTATATTGAGATTATTATAACATTTGCTAGCGAGTCCACTATTTCTACACAACAGCTCTCGAACACACATTCTTCATTTAAATAATTAAAACAGTTTCTGGTCTCATAATTTATGTCATTGTGTAGAAGTATACATGAGCCTCCACGTAACTTGTTTCTTCTACAAAAGCTACTTGCTAATCTGAAGTTCCCTATTTTGTTCAGAATTTTAATTGTCCCCTCAGTCAACCAGTGT
Source organism: Schistocerca gregaria (assembly GCF_023897955.1). Lineage (NCBI taxonomy): Eukaryota > Metazoa > Arthropoda > Insecta > Orthoptera > Acrididae > Schistocerca > Schistocerca gregaria. The sequence continues at coordinate 329,884,301 of NC_064923.1, forward strand.
TCATTTAAACAAACAACTTTAATATTTGCATATTCTGACAGAATGATTTCCAATTCATCTATTTTGGAGCTTTTATTATTAGAAGCATCAGTGTTTAAGCCATTTATATTCCAGTGGATAACATACCTACTTTGACTATTTCTTACAGGCTCTATTAGGATACATTTACAATAGGGCTGGTTTAATAACCACCAGAAATTTGATTCTTAGAACAAGGTCTTATCTAAAAGAGGAATATACAAGGATAAATATGAAAGAAAAGGCACCTTAAGCACAAAGACCTTCCACAGTTGTAAGCACAAAAGTGTAAATGCCTGTATGTATAACCAGATACTTGTCTGAAATGTAGTATTCTCAGAGGATTATTAATACCTTGAAAGTAGTCTACAATAGTGAATATAGAGTAATTAGAATAATTGAAAGTTAAATATTATGAAACTGTTGATAGGACAAATGATATAAAATGTATTATTGAAAAATGTATTATGAAAAAAAGAGAGAAGAAATGCAACAGCATAAGTAATGAAGTAAAAATGAGGACCTTCATAGGACATCCTCCATTCATGTTGGGGAGCTTGTGGCGTTAAAACATCTGCATGAAGAAAGAAAGGTTTTAAGTTGAGGGAGAACTATCAGAAGCAGTAAACTGCCACTAAGCTTTTTGTTTGTGTTAAGCTGCCTGTCCAGTGAAGACGGACATTCAGCGTGTCTCCACTTGCTATACTGGGCATGTGTCATTCCATGCAGATATGAGTGGAAAGTGTCATGAAGAGTGTTCATGGAGATGACAGAAGGCTTCAATTAGCAGTGTAAAATGGTAAAATATATCTTTCATATATTCTCTAATTGTTCTTATTATTCTTTTTGTTACTGAATTTGGTAAGGAATGAGTACTTGAGGTGGAGGAAAAATGTTTGAGTTGAGGTCCACGGGGATAGATGACATAATATAACCATGTTGTATTGTTAATTAAAGAGCAAATATAAGTTTTAAAATGAAAGATTTTTTTATATAGCTAGGTCTCTTTCAGTGTAATCCTCAAATCCTTAGATAGGAGGACCCAATCATGACACAAAGAAGAAGAGAGGCTCGAAATGAATAGCAGGGATTATATAATAATGTAGGTGACCATATATTTAATGAAGTTGTGTTGGGCAAGTATATATGGATTTCAAGGAATAAAGAAACTTAGAGCAGTTAAGAAAAACCAAGTGAAAAACAGTGCAAAAATGTTCAGATACTGTCTGCTTATCTTGTCTCCTTATGCTGTATTTTATTGAAACAGTATATTTCCTTTTTGCCTTTCTTGCTGTTTTTTTCTCCCTGACAAATCTGGCTCAAACACAGGAATAATCAGGAGTTAATGTTGTTGTGTAAACAACTAGTTTATTTCTATTGTTGGTTCTGGCAGCAAGTATCCTGACAATGATGTCCTACATTGTTATTCTCCCTCTGGGTCTTTCAGAAGCAAAGCACAGTTTGCATTTATCTACTTTTGCTTTAAATGGAAAAGAGCAAATATCGAATTTTGCAAAGACCCTTAGTTTTCAACACCCTATGACAAGACCAAATATCAGCTTTTGACAAAAGTGTTTCACCAAGTTATATGTCGAGCAACAAGCTTGATTTGTAACTTCCAAGATCTAAATTCTGAACAATTCAAACTTATCAGCTTTTGAAAAAACACTCCTCAGTTGTTAATTAAAAATGCCATCTGCAATGACCGTATTTCTTTATACAAATTATTCTTCATTGGCCTGGTGCTGTTTGGCAAGAAGCACTGATCATACGTTGTAGACGATTTTGTACCTGATACTTCTGATTGTCGATTGTGGCTTTTTGCAAATGTCCTGGTTGCATTACATTTCAATACTTATGATGGAGGCCACAGTTTGATAATGGCTGTCATGTCCGAAACTAGTCACCACAAGTAAAGGAGACTGCTTACTACAACTTTGGCAGAATTACAAAGAACAGTTTTAATAAAATTAAGTTGCTGACTCACCCTTCCTGCATCATGCTGAAGGTGCACAAACACTTGATTTTGATGTTCTATCAAAATGTTTGTTCACTAGCAATATCTCTGGTAAGAATATGAGTGCACCAAAGATTTTGAACAATAACACACTCACAGTCATGTAGAGACCTTATGCTGGGCCATTTATTTTGAAGGCTGCGTAAGTCCATTTTTTTAAACAAAAGAGTTAAAGCATAATTTACCATCAGCTGCTGTTGTCCAATGTGTGGCAACAAGAGGCCTGTCTCTTCCAGAAGTCCAGTGACAGAACTTATATAAAATGACACTACATGTCCATATTTCCCAACAACATGCAACTCTACTGTAGGGCATAATGATGACAGCACATTCTCGGATAAAATATTCTGGGGGTGAAATAGTCCTCCATTCGGATCGCCTGGTGGCAGCTACTCAGGTTGATGTCATCGTCATAAAAAACAAAACTGCCTTTTTACAGGGTGGAGCATGGAATGCTAGATCTCTTAATCGGGTAGTTAGCCTAGAGAATTTAAAATGGGGAAATGGATAGGTTGAATTTTGATGTAGTGGGAATTATTGAAGTGCAGTGGCAGGCAGGACAGGACTTGTAGACAGGTCAGTAAAGGGTTATTAGCACAAAATCAAACAGGAGTAATGCAAGAGTAGGCCTAATAATGAGTAAGAAAATAGGAAGGCAGGCAAGCTGCTATGAATAGCACAGTGAACACATTATAATAGCCAAGGCACACAGAAAACAGTACCTAGCACAGTCTACTTCTACTTCTACTTCTTCTTCTTCTTCTTCTTCTTCTTCTTCCTTGTCCTTTCCCAGTTCATTATGGGGATCAGCATTATGACGTGTTTTTTATTAATGCTAGTGACAATTGATTGCCATATACACTTCCTGACACCACCACTCCCCCCCCCCCCTCCCCTCCCCTGGAACATAATTTGTGCACCCTATCTGTTGGCACCTAGACTACATCTCACATTTGAATGTGAGAATGTTTTCTACGTATTTGCATTGTATGTGTCAAAGGTGGGATGTATCTGAGGTGGGATGTGGGTATCAGCCTGATATTCACCTAGCTGGATGTTGCAAACCGCCTACAAACCACATCCAGGCCAGCCAGCTCACCAGCCCTTGTTAATTGGTCAGTCTGATTTGATCTAGCTCAGGCTCACCTCCCCAATCCCAGAAGTGGTGTGTTTACATGCTCAATTATCTGGCAAGGTAATAACACCCACCACAGTTAGTTTATATGACAACTATCACTGCAGATGATGAAGTGATTGAAAGAATTTATGATGAGATAAAGGAAATTATTCATATAATTGAAAGAGACAAAAATTCAACTGTAGTGGATGACTGGATTTCAACAGCAGGAGAAGGAAGACAAGGAAAAAAACAGTAGAAAAAAATAGAGTGGGAGAAAGGAATGAAACAGGAAGCTGTCTACTGCAGTTTAGCACAGAGCATAATTTATCATTGCTAACAGTCAGCATAAGAACCATGAAAGAAGGCTGTACATGTGGAAGGAACCTAGAGACAATGGAAGGTTTCGGACTGCTTATATAATTGTAAGATAGAGATCTCAAAAGCAGATTTTACACTATAAGACATTTCCAAGGACAGGTAGACACACTGACCATACTTCATTGGTTATGGACTGCAGATCAGAACCGAAGAAATTGCAGAAAGGTAGGAAATTAAGGAGGTAAATACAAGAACCAGAGGTCACTGAGAGTTACAATGGGAGCATTAGGAAGCAATTGACTGAAACGGGGGGAATGGGGTACAATGTAACATGAATGGGAATCTCTGTGAGAGGAAATAGTGAAGGCAACAGAGGATGAAATGTGCAAAAAGTACAAGGTCCAGTAGAAATCCTTGGATAATACAAGAGATACCGAATTTAAGAGATGAAAGAAGAAAGTATGAAAATGCCACAAATTAAGGAAACAAATGGAATACAGATGTCTAAAAAAATGAGTGAGAGGAAGTATAAAAGGGCTAAGTAGGTATGGCTAGAGGACAAATGCAACATTTTATGAGCATGAATGAGTAGAGAAAAGATAGACATCTTTGGAGAAAAGAGGAGCAGTTGTACAAATATCAACAGAACAGATGGCAAACCAGTACTAAGCAAGGAAGAGAAAGCCGAAAGGCATAATGGAGATATATATAGAAGGGCTATGCAAGGGAAATAAGCTTGAACACAATATTGTAGAAACATCAGAGGAAGTAAATGAAGGTGACATGGAAGAAATGGAACTGTGAGGAGAATTCGACATAACACTGAAAGGCCTAAATGGAAACAAGACAAGAAATGTAGGAACACACTACTGATCCTATGATTTATCTTAGAAGATAGGTTAAAGAAAGTCAAATCTAAATTTACAGCATTTGTGAATTTAGATAGAGAGAGAGATATCATTGACTGGAATACACTCTTTCAAATCTGAATAGGAAATTCTGAAAATAGGAAGCAAAATGATTAAAAACAAATTTTACAGAAACCCAACTGCAGTTGTCTGGGTCAAGGGACATGAAAGGGAACCAGTAGTTGAGAAGGGAGTAGACAGGATTGTAACATGTCCATGATGTTATTCAATCTGTACATTAAGTAAGCAATAAAGGAAATGAAAGCAAAATTTACAAGGTGAAGAAATAAAAAGTTTCAGGTCCACTGATGACACTTTAATGTATGATAGACACCAAAGGCCTTGAAAGTGCAGTTGAATGGAAGTAGATTATATGAGGAACATCAATAAACATAAAACACAGGTAATGGAATGTAGTCAAAATAAATCAGGGTACACTGAGGGACTTATAGGGGAAACGACTCACTAAAAGTAGGTACCTTTTGCTATTTAGGCAGAAAAATAACTGATGAGGGCCAAAATAGAGAAGATACAAAATGCAGAATCACAACAGCAAGAAAAGTATTTCTGAAAAAGATAATATGTTGACAACAGTCCTTCCTAGAAATATTTGCCTGGACTGTAATCTGTAGTTTTGTACAGAAGCGAAAATGGACAGTAAGTGGTTCAGATAAGAATAGAATAGAATAGAATAGAATAGAAGCCTCAAAATGTTCTGCAGAAGGATGGTGAAGATGAATAGATCAAATCACTAATGAGAAGGTACTGAACTGATATGGGGAAAAAAAAGAAATTTGTTCCACAACTTGACTAAAAGGAAGGATTCAACCCAGTCTTTGGACTGAGGGTCACAGCAGCTGCTGGAATGAAAAGTACGTCAAATCTAATTTAATCAGAAATGTTTGGTGCAAGTTTTCAAAGGGAGAATAGAAGATTATGCTCCAGAGCCCTTCTTGGGAGTTTCAGATGGGTGCTTGGAGCAGGTGATCAGAAGTGACCATTAATGTAGCATTTTAGTGTAAACAGCAGTAGTCAATATAAAGTGATGGTGAGTCTTTTGGGTTCAACAAGGACACAATGCTGTTGGTTTCAACAGAAAACTGACTAACACCAAGTACTGATCCTGAGACCTCATTTTTCTCCGATACAAGTTGCTTCCAGACCACAGCTCTAATCTGCTCTTGAAACAGTTAAAGAGACAGAACGTTCTATTCGAAAGTCTGTGAGCATGTAAAGTACTAAGAGGAATCAAACTTCCAGCAAATAAAGCACTAAAACAATTGAAATATAGCGAGTCTCCGTGTGTGTGTGTGTGTGTGTGTGTGTGTGTGTGTGTGTGTGTGTGTGTGTGTGGGTGCGTGCGTGTGTGTGTGTGTGTAGGAAAAAGGTAGGTGCGTGCGTGCACACAGTAGCCACGAATCAAAAAGAGGAAGGCATCACACAGGTAAGAATGCCCTTTTATATCACCACTTTTGTATCTACACAAGGTGAGGCAATGGCATGAAAGTATTCCTGTCAGCACAAATCTAACTGTACTAGCTGACAGTGGCTTGACAACAAAGATGGAAAACTGAACTCTTGAAAAGGAAATTACACTCAATGTGTAAGTCAATCCACACAGAAGCAGCAGGTCCAAACACTGAATAGTGATGAGCACAGAGATAAACACAAAACATGACCAGCACAAATGACTGCACACTAGTGTGAGGAAACAAGAGTGTGGTGTGAGGCACGAGGTCAGGTCCAAGGCAGTTGAAATCAGCATAAAAACTGACAGGCCTGGTCTATCACCATTGACAAGTAAACATCTGGGTCAATGGTTCTGACTGTACAGTGCATTTCGCATGCTGTCCATGACTGCTTTCAATACTACTCTTCCAGGAGACTCGCGCACAAGCTTATCTGCTTCCATATCGATGTCTGCTAATGGGGATATTAAAAAGATGACAGTAATATTGTTTCCAGATGACTTTACTATGTGCATGTAGGGTAAAGAGGAAGTCTAAAATGCTTGAGAGAAAGAAGTGAAAAAATATCTAATGAACATTCATGCAACAAAAAGTGAAGTTTTCATGACATCCAGGAGGCCGCTAATAAGGCCAAGCAGAGTAAGGCTACAAGAACACTAGAAGAGGTAGAAAAGCTTTATCATTTCTTCTTTTTTTGTAAGGAGGTGGGTGATGTGGAAACATCCAGTGGAGGAAAGTTAAAAAAAAATTATAAATGAATGTGGATAGAAAACACAAGCATTTTTGAAGTGCACCAGAATCCTAGTCTGGAGCAAAGAAATACCCCTAATGATTATAAAGAATCCACCTTGATTGCAAATAGAAACCATATGTTGACCTAGGTTTCGGTGCAGATAACCACACCACCTTTGGAACACACTAAAACTACAAACTGCCAAAAGAGGCATGGTCCAACATTAATACAGAATGCCCAAAAGGGCAAAAGACTTGCATAAAATGCAAAATAAACGGTATGTGTGTACCATGTCAATAGCTGTACTTAGCTCAAACGTCAGAAGCGTGCTTCTTCACGCAAGCCAACATTCAGTGGGCCACGGGCTCTCAGGTAAACTGAGGTGGCGCCGGCAGCTAAGCTGTGAGAATGCCGGAAAGCAACGTACATGCGCAAATTGAGAAATTGTCTTCTTCCATATGATTTGGCATAAAATGTGTTATGAAAGTGATCCAATGACTGGGTCGAAGGCACAGGAAGTTAATGCGTATGTTTGTATAATGTCCTAGCTCGAGGACGATTTTATAGAACTATAGAACATGGGTAGGCTGAAACTATATATGTGGGATCGCAAATTCCACGGATGGTCAAAATTCATGCACGCAGGACAGACAAAATACCATCAGCTAGAAGCAAGCTAAAAATATGGGGGATGAATAACTCATTTTTCAATGACTTGGGGTCAGTGATAGCATTTGATGACTACACTTGGATAAGCATGTAAAGTTATTATATTTAATTCTAGGTACTATTGACCAGCAAAGGGTCAAATTAGTATGACAAGCTCCAGTATTTCTAATATGGTCCAAATAGCCATTCCCACATAGTTATAATTATAGGGTGATGCAAATATGTTTTTAGTCACATTCATTCCAAATCCGAGCTCTGGCTTAAAATTAGGAAATAAATCTTTAACTTTTTTAAAAAACACTGAAGTTATGTCATACATCTCTTCACGCATATACATATAACTTTGCATACCACACTGGTAACACCCGATAGCACTAATCACTTTGACATCAGTCAGTCAATAGATAATAAGGGTGATGAAAGCGACATTGTACATCCTTTCAGGCATGTATGTTAAGCCCGTTTCTTTATTTGACCTTTCACATCAACAGCTATTAGAACATAAAGGTAATTTGTCTGTTCCATGCTATAAGCGTTCACAGATCTCACTTGATTAAGCTTCATGGTTCAGTACCTCAAGTACCTGATTTTAAGAAACTAGTTTACCTTTACGTTCTTTTTACACTATTTTGGTACATATCCGATAGCACTACTCAAAATGACCTCTGTTGGTCATTAGATACTAAGGGCGATGAAGGTGGCATTGTATGTCCTTTCACGCAATTTCATTTAGCCTGTTGTACTAATTTGACCCTTTTCTGGTCAATAGCACTCAGAATTTGATATAATAACTTTACACGCTTATCCAAGCACAGTCATCAAATACTATCACCGACCCCAGGTAATTCAAAAATTGGGTTATTCATCACCCATATTTTTAGCCTGCTTCTAGCTGATGGTATTTTGTCTGTCCTGCGTGCATGTGTTTTGATCATCCGTGGAATTTGCTATTACACTTATATAGTTTAAGCCTATCCATGTTCTATAGTTCTATAAAATCGTCCTCGAGCTAGGACATTATACATACTCATGCATTAACTTTCTGTGCCTTCGACCCAGTCATTGGATCACTTTTCTAACATATTTTATGCCAATCATACGGAAGAAGACGATTTCTCAATTTGCGCATGTACGTTCCTTTCCGGCATTCTCACAGCCTAGCTGCCAGTGCCAACTCAAGTTTACCTGAGAGCCTACAGCCCACTGAACGTGGGGTGTGGTGAGGAAGCATGCTTCTGACGTTTGAGCTACGTACAGCTATTGACATGGTACACATGTCCCATTTATTTTACATTTTATGCAAGTCTTTTACCCTTTTGGGCATTCTGTATTAATGTTGGACCATGCCTCCTTAGGCAGTTCGTAGTTTTAGTGTGTTCCGAAGAAGGCGTGGTTATCCGCGCCAAAACCTAGGTCAACATCTAGTTTCTATTTGCAATGGAGGCAGACACTTTATAATCATTAAATTATTCACACTTGCTGATGCGCTGCAATGTTAAAAGTTCTCAAATACTCCTAAAATGCAAGAGGGTGATATACAAATGTAATGCATCCTAAAACTGATTTATGCAGTGAAGATGTGGGCAATGAAGTGAAGACACAAGAGTAAAGTATCAATGCGTAAAAGTAAGTTACCAAGGAGCAAGATAGAAGTCACAAGATTGAGGCATTAAGAATGCAGTGGTACCAATCTACACAAAGGATACTCAAAGAAATCCATGATATGAAAGTAGAGGGTAAGAGGCCATGCAGAATCTTAAGGTTGGCTGATCGGAGGATAGTAGGCACTGCGGAAGTGAGGGGACAGAACTGAAAAACTGGACTCTGAGAAATGGTCAAAATACAATTTGAGACTGGAAACTCTTAAAGATGATTATACCGATAGGAATAAAAAAAGAGAATAGTACTAGAATCTAATCCTAACTTGAAATTTTGTTGCAGAGGCCAAATCATTTAACTAAGAAATAAAATGCTTAGAGTGTAACAGCATTTGTGCATCTGAATTTTCCTTAACTATGTTTGTTTAATATAAGTGAATATATCAAGAAGTGGGGATAAAAACATGATCAGCGTATTGAAACTTCCTGGCAGATTGAAACTGTGTGCTGGACCAAGACTTGAACTCGGGACCTTTGCCTTTTGCGGGCAAGTGCTCTACCATCTGAGCTACCCACGCAGCTGGTAGAGCACTTGTCTGTGAAAGGCAAAGGTCCTGAGTTCGAGTCTCGGTCTGGCACACAGTTTTAACCTGCCAGGAAGTTTCAAATCAGCACACACTCCACTGCAGAGTGAAAATCCCATTATGGATTATATACATATTGTTTATTACAAGCCAACTCTTATTTGATGAAGATGGTGTGCTGCAATATGCTTTTTAACCTTTTTTAAAAGTATTTAAGAGAAAAGGCAAACCTACATTTCTAGCATTTGTAGACTTAGAGAAGGCTTTTGACAATGTTGACTGGAATACTCTCTTTCAAATTCTGAAGGTGGTAGGGGTAAAATACAGGGAGCGAAAGGCTATTTACAATTTGTACAGAAACCAGATGGCAGTTATGAGAGTCGAGAGGCATGAAGGGGAAGCAGTGGTTGAGAAGGAAAAAAAAAAAAAAAAAAAAAAAAAAAAAAAAAAAAAAAAAAAAAAAAAATGGAGTATGAATAAAAAGCCACGGAGAAGAAATAAAAACTTTGAGGTTGCCAGTGAGTAATTCTGTCAGAGATAGCAAAAGAAGAGCAGTTGAACAGAATGGTCAGTGTCCTGAAAGGAGGATAAAAGATGAACATCAACAAGAGAAAAAAAAGGTTAATGGAATGTAGTCAAATTAAGTCAGGTGACGCTTAGAGGTTAGATTAGGAAATGAGACACTTAAAGTAGTACATGAGTTTTGCTATTTGGGGAGCAAAATAACTGATCACAGTCGAAGAAGAGAGTACATAAAATGTAGACTGGCTATGGCAAGGAAAGCGTTTCTGAAGAAGAGAAATTTGTTAACATTGAGTACAGATTTAAGTGACAGGAAGTCTTTTCTAAAAGTATTTGTATGGAGTATAGCCATGTATGGAAGTGAAACATGGACAATAAGCAGTTTAGACAAGAAGCGAATAGAAGCTTTTGAAATGTGGTGCTACAGAAGAATGCCGAAGATTAAGGATGGGTAGATCACGACTAATGAAGAGGTACTGAATAGAATTGGGGAGAAAGGGAATTTGTGACACAACTGGACTACAAGAAGGGATCGGTTGGTAGGACATGTTCTGAGGCATCAAGGGATCACCAATTTAGTGCTGTTGGGAAGCATGGAGAGTAAAAATCGTAGAGGGTAACCAAGAGATGAATACAGTAAGCAGATTCAGAAGGTTGTAGGTTGCAGTAATTTCTCAGAGATGCAGAAGATTGCACAGGATAGAGTAACATGAAGAGCTGCGTCAAACCAGTCTCTGGACTGAAGACAACAACAACAAGAGAAACACTTAAATGCAGGGTTTTGTGTGTCCTGTGCCAATACAGCTTACTGTTTACAGGAGAGCCACATACAAGCTTTTCTTGAGCAGCCTTTAATAAGCCATATTGGCCCTACTATCTTTATTCCTCATTCTGAACAAAAATTACACATTATAGGCTTAATTTTCTTTTGCCAGACATGGCTAACCTTACCTAATTATGCATTCCTGGGCAAATTTGCCAAGGCAGTCTAAAATGAGCCTTCAATAATTGGCTTCTGAGAAAGCGCTTCTGCATTTGGCTTGAAGAAAGAGTATTGTCTGAAGATGCACAATTAAGTCTGTGGAGATTCATGAATTTGTTTTACTTCTCAAATCTTTCAGAGTGACGAAGATACATTTTATTTTCCTTTGGCTGTATTCCGTATTCACGACTCTCCTCATTTTGAGGAATCCAATATACAGAATGTCTCAGGAGGAATTATAAACATTCAGGGATATGACAGAAAAGATCATTTGAAGCAACTATTAACCATTCCTCCTGGTACACTTCACATGTTTTATAAAATCCCTTATATACAGGCAAATTAGAATGTTGTGTTGTTTTGGGGGAGGAGACCAGACAGTGAGGTCATCGGTCTCATCGGATTAGGAAAGGACGAGGAAGGAAGTCAGCTGTGCCCCTCCAAAGGAACCACAGCCATGCCCTTTCAAAGGAACCATCTCGGCTTTTGCCTGAAGCAATTTAGGAAATCACGGAAAACCTAAATCAGGATGGCCAGATGCAGGATTGAACTGCTGTCCTCCTGAATAATTAGCATGTACATACAGCCCAAGTACAAGTGATTTAAATGAAAAATGCTCTAATTTAGTGGCACATAAAAAAGCTTGAGTTTTGGACTTCACAACAACATACAGTAGAGAGCACTGGTTATTTCCCTCCCCTGAATGATTCTCTATTAATTGAAGTATCTGTTATTTAGAAATAATGCGCAATTTTGGAAACACATCTTATCTGTCTGAGGATTTAGATGTAAACAAAAGAGCATAATATGTTCTACTGAGCTACTGATCCAAAAATACTGCCCATCTCTTAGATATCTTTTACAGCAGTATCATGTGTCAAAGTATTCTTATTTGAAATGTGTTTGAGTATCCACTCAATTAAAAGCAGAACACCAGTGACAGTAAATCCACATACAACATCTCAAATTTAAGACTGCAACCATGTGGTTTCTGTGACAGGAAGTAGGAATGGCTTTACTATTCTATTTTCTGGTAGTACCAAAGGTAATCCCGTGTTATAAAATCTCTGCCGTCAAAACAGGGAAAGCAAGTCAACTTACTCATTTACTTTTCACCAAGACTGAAAAATATTATGCTCATACCGGTGACAGCACAGGATCTCAAGAAACAAATTGGATGTTACACTTCATCATATTTACATTATAAAGGAAATATTGTTTCTAAGGTTAGCTGACCGTGAGCCCCTGTCCCTTTTTCCCTTCTGGAAGTTGGTTGTAGATGGGTGAGGTTTGCAGACCACTCTGCTATGTTTGCTAAAGTTAGAAGGATGAATGAAGTATCTTTTAGCTGTCAACAGAAAACGAAGCTTTATGTAAATAAATGGTAACATTCAGTCAAGATAAATAGTATGCAGTCATGCATTCTTGACTTGCATTGTATATTAACCAGTCAAGATAAACGATCAATGGAGTAAGCCATGCGTTGACAGTATTATGGATATGAAAAATGAGCACGAGTACATGTGACACTTCAAAGAAGGAAGAATCATGTGATAATGAATCAAAGAAGCAACAGCCACAAACAACCTGACTGATGACATGACTACATGTGTAAATAGGGTTGTGGATGGCCACCAGACAGGACTGAGAAATTAGGATCTGTGCATACTACTGTGTTTAAAGAACTGAAAAAGTGTGAAGTTTCATTGTGATGGGTATTATGAAATCAGGCATATTACCATAACACAGTAAAGGTGACAATTTGTCATGTGGCATGTCTTTTCCTCAGCATTCATATTGTAAGAGATATTTACATAATGTTACCACCCTGAAATGAAAAAGATGGTCAATGCAATTGGAACCCACAAATTAACAGTTACTGAAAAAAATCTGAGCTACTTTCAGTACAATGAAAATAATGGCATCTATGTTTTGCTTCCCATTGCATAATCATCACAGTTCACATGACACTTGCACTGTCCCCTGGTTAGGATTTACTGAAATATAGTGCCCTCACCTGAGGTAGTTTTACTTAGCTTCAGTCCTCTATTGTTGGCCACCATTGCTATCGACCTAACTAATTTTGTCAATTGTGGGTCTTCAAGCCTACTTACTTTCGATAAAGTTCTGCCAATCTTTTTCCAAGGATAAAGGTAAATATTTAATATGAAAATTTCTTGGTTTTGGCAAAAACAGTGGTCATACTGGACATATGCTGTCAAGTATGTTCAGCTTACCGTATTCACCACCCCAGTGATCATGGAATATTAATTAAATATACAGGCTGGTTGTAAAGTGATAATTAGCAACATTGCAATACACCTTTACATGCAAACAAATCCATTTTTGAGTGAAATCCCTGAGAATATCGATTCATGCTCTACTGAAATTTATTACCCTGACATGCATAGAAGTAATGTAAGGGAATGTTTTGCACTTTTACCCACAAATAGTTAAAAATAGTGACCTAGCATCAGAGTGTTGTTGGAGTCATAACTGATGACTATTAATGTGGTTTCCTGCAAATAATATCAGTTTTCAATGCAAGGATTAAAAATAGCAACTTTAACTTTCATTTCTATTTGAAGTATATTTAAAGATAATTGAAACCACAACGCAATACACTACACGAACACGATACAACACTATGGTAGTGCCTGCTTCTACAACCATTTTTCACAGGTGAATTTCTTTGCAAAAAGAACAAGTGGAAAAGTGAGAGTGTGTGTGTACAATTTTTTATTAGGACAATTTCCATACTCATGGAATATTACTAACTCACGAATATCAGTGACAAAGAAAACCGTGACCAGCAACATTATTTTGAATTAGTAACTTATTTGATTATTATGAAAAGTACAGATTGTTACTCACCATACAGTGGAAATGTTGAATAGCAGACTGGAAAAAAAAAAGAAAAAAGAAAAAAAAAAAGGGGGGGGGGACTGCTAAACATGTGAGCTTTTGGCAAAAAGGCTTTTTTCTAAAGTAGACAAAACACACACACACACACACACACACACACACACACTAACAAGCAAAATTCACACACACAAGGACTGTCTCCGCCCAACGAGGCCAGCCTCATTATCATTGTCATTATTTGATCCTGCATTTTACATTATTTAATTTATTCCAATGTGGGTTTCATATTTCAGTCATGACAAAAAAAATTTGCTTCATGTATCAGAACACTGAGGTCCACTTAACTGATGTATGATAAACGGAACTACTAGTCAGACTGAACTCAGGAGTTATTCTACATTTCTTGCTTACCTTATGTTTGTTCTGACAATTTTTTCCTCAGTAATGGAGGTCACATTGATGCAGCTATCAAGCTTCAATATCAGTGATATGGGAAGTGTGGTATCTCCAACTGGGATGATAAATGACTGAAGCTTTAATTATTTGAGAGTAAATACTACATCAGGGGAAAAAAGGGAGACCTTGCAAACTGAATGAACCTTATTAGAAGGTATTGTTTTGGTATTACTTCCATCCTCTATTAATACTGCAACATGAACATGAGTTAACATATATCTGTAGAGAATCACAAGGTGTTAGCTTCCATCATCATACTGTAACAATCATCAGCTCAAACACATGAATCTAATATTCAGAGTAACATACCTGAACACTACGTAGTTCTTGATGTAGTTCTTGAGGGGAATTCTGGCAAATATCATTTCTGTCTGAAAATAAATTAAAAAACAGACTATTAAATCGTAAATACGGTTGAAGTCATAATCACAGAGACCATCAACACATAAATATGGAAAATGCTCTCAACCTAACAATACAGTAAATTTTAAATTTATGAGACAGCACAAGTATAAACCTAAAACACAGAAACCTAAGGAAGTGGTTGAAAAATATAAACAAATGGAATGGAATAAATCTGAGTCACGTCCTGCATTCACATATCATGTGAGGCTTTATATAAATCTTTCTTGACTTTAGAAACTGACTTAAATTCTGCAAGTATCAGACAACTCAATAAATGTACACTCGCAAAACCTTCCACACAAACAAACAAGATTGGTTGGTTGATTAATTTGGAGGAGCAGACCAAAGAGTGAAGTCATCGGTCCCATCAGATAAGGGAAGGATGGGAAGAGAGTCGGTGGTGCATTTTCATAGGAACCATCCCATCATTTGCCTGAAGCGATTTAGAGAAATCATGGGAAACCTAAATCAGGATGACTGGATGCAGGTTTGAACTACTGCCCTGCTGAATGAGAGTCTAGTGCGCTTACCACTGTGCCACCTTGCTCGGTACACATAAGACATACCTATGCCATAATATCGCAGGTTAATATAAAGTAAATTCAAGCGAAGTATCACAATAAACACATATGTCTGTTGGACTAGGCAGAAACTGTTTGAGACAATGGGCAATGAGCTTTGTACACATGACAGCTTCCTAATTTAAACAAGAAACACACTCTCTCTCTCTCTCTCTCTCTCTCTCTTATTTAGCAGAGGGAAGGCTTTCAATAAGTTCTTTGTGCTTTGGGAAAAACCATACTGTTTATGAAAATGAAACAGCATGAATAACCACAATTTTGCAATGATAACTTTTTTCGGTGGTACTACAATACAGTTACGTAACTTACACATTCCACTAAGCAGCCAGTCATTAACGTGTATGAAACAGTTAATTCAGTTATGAACACACTTCATCATTTTAAAACAGCATGGTACAGTAAACCTTACAATTTTTGAATGTTTGTCAACATTGCAATTACCTTCAACCATGTATTTCATAATTCACCAACAGAAGATTGTACGACTTCACCAGAATTTTGAGACAAGATTCCAGGACCTACATAGCATGCAAAATTAAATGATTTGATCAGCATTTTGTTTTCTGTAGTACCAGATACTTTCTATCTGAAGTAGCTCATTACGATAATTCTACTTTTAAAGGACAGGTAGAATCTTGAACATGGTACAGAGGTACTCGATACACATCATACACATAAAAGAATTTCTCTTCTCAAAGTAAACAGAAACGCGCTAAGATCATGTCCCCTGTTTGAGTTACCTTTTTGTTGTGAATAACTTTTTCTGCCACAAAAAACACAGGACTGGAAGGTCCCAGCTTGACAATCCAGAACTGACAGATATTTTCTGACTTGTGACAGCAAGGTGTACAGCACACAATATTTCTTAACTCATAAATAAAAAATAAGTATATGTTACATAAATGAGTAAATATTTGCAATTGTGACTAAGTTTTTATTTTTTCTGTTCACTAGAATCAGTTATTATTACATTTCCACAGCAACATTTTGCTCATTAGCCATTATCTGGTGATGTTGAATGGACAGTCCTGAGCCATCAACAGAAGCAGAAGTAACTTCACGTGTGACCCAGGGAAGTGTGATGGGACTCTTGTAATTCAGCTGCACATTTATAACTTGGCAGACAATACTAATAGTACCTTCAGACTTTTCAAATATGATATATAATTAAGCACTGTCTGAAAAAAGCTGGAGAATATTCAATCACATCTTGATAAGATTTTAAATATTTTAGAAAATCGCTAGTCAGTTTGGATTACTTTGCTTATTGGGCAAATATGCTATGCTGCAAATCCAGAATAAGGTGCATTCAAACACTATCATAGGCAAAAATGTAATCCACAACAGCAATCGAGATCACCATATTTCTGAAAACCACTTGGAAGATTTGGGAATATCCCACAGGCTTGCTGCAAGAAAACAACTGTACACCTATAGCGTATCCTTCAAAAACCTAATTAAACAAAAATTATGAAACACAAATTTTTAATCTTAGTTAAAGCGTGTAAGGTAGCAGGCGAAACTGTGTGTGTAAAACAGAGTTATCCACAAATACATGAAGCTATTACCCTCTGTGTGGATAATTTGTATTGATATTTAATTTTCTATGTTTATTTAACAATAAATTTACAGATTAATAATTGCTGAGGATTTTAAATAACATAATGTGATATGGTGAGAGAGAATACAGTAGTAGTTTGATGAGGAATTTGGTTCTGGTTCATGTACGAGTAAAAGAAAAAAAAGAAAAAAGACAAGAAATTATAGTATTTGATAACAATAATTGAGTAAAAATTGTTTAAAGTATTTGAATACTATAAAAAATGTTTTTGTACACAAATGACGGTCAGTTATATGGATATTAGTTTGACCGGAGTAGTGTCTCACATGCCAAAACTCAGGACAGAGCAAGCAAGGCAGAGACCATTATCTTTTTCTGGCTGGAGCCATGTTGGTAAGGGAGGCGTAACTGCTTAGGGGCTGTGTGTGTTTGAGTTCCGAGGTACGAACATTAGAGTAGCCTATAGGATTAATGCGATCTTAATGTTTGGTGTATCAGTTTGTGAGTTCAGAATTTAAGCTGTGAACGTAGTGCCACTTATAGTGATTGTAACATAATGAACTGTTTATTTTCTTGCAACTGCACTGTAACACTGTGTATAGTATATGTAGGGCCATCATTCATAGCAAAGTGATCTACTATGAATGAAGCAAAAGTTAATTCAAATGTGTGTTAAATGTACATTAATACCCAAAGGGTCACAGCTTTAATTCCCAATTTCATTACTTAATTTACTCGTGTCTTACATACACTGTCTGATCTCTTAGGTCACCTAATAACAGTTATTTACTTATGTAAGGGCAAATGCAACAGTGTGCAACAAAACCCTTGTGTAGATGAGCCATTTAACATGTTGCGCCCTCACTCTCTGCTGGATTGGTAGCAGTAGCGTTATCACCAGCAAAAATATAAAGTTGCAAGCAGTTTTAAAAATGTGGTAGTGTATTGATGCTGCTGAATACCATTGTCTATCATTATACTGAGTGTAATAACACACTTAAGGGTACTTAATGCAGAGTACTTTACAGATATGTGTTCAGTGTATGTTACTTGAAATTATCTATTTTTTTTGCACAAGCACTTTGTGTATGACTACATAAATATCTACTCCTTTCCTTGCTGTCTGTGTTACTCCATGAGCCAATTCTTCACCCCACCCCATTAAAGGGACGACTTCTTTAACTTCCATTTGAAACACCAGCTTACAGTGAATGTTTTATATACACTAAGTACATTAATTAAAAAAAACAAACACATCAGTAAGACCTTCAATTGCATAAAAGCTACTTTAACATTAGTGTATCAAAATTGTTGCTAATTCTAGGATGTGTGTAAGAAATAACATACATGCCTTAGATAGTTTTTTGCCATCACCAACACATATAAACCACACTACATGAAGTTATGGCTACCGTGAGAAAATTTTTACTTGAATAATGGAATGTATCGCTGTAACAAATTGGAATATGAACCCTACCTACACTGCCCAAGTCATGCATACATTGCGTATGAAACAGAAAACATAAGAGTAGCAAAACACCTCCAGTACTCTTGATTCACTACCAACTCTGCCTTTTGAGCACAATGAATTGGAGAAGTGAGTGACTTGGCCCACATCAGACACAAATAACGTCTCAGAAAGGAAATATACCTGTAATAAGTAAAAGACATAAGAGAGAGTATCAAATTGGTACTCCAAGTCTCATTGAACACCCGTTACGATTCACACTAGCCCTGTCTATGAGTAGGTCAAGAACATCTGACACTAGTTTAATAATCTTGTGCTTTAGTACATTTAGAGACTTCAAATACAAAAAATAAATATTATAGGAACATTAAATGCAGAGATAGTAAAAAGATTTTACAGAACATAATAAGCAGCAATCTGTCTGTGTCCCATACCATTTGTTCAAGTATTTACAGACAATTAGTGCCCTAAAGATTCTTTCTTTGGTGTACAGTACAGTCTCGATACTTAGAGTCTCTGAATTGCAAGTTTTCAATAAATCCAAGTCTCATAAAAAAAAGACCTACTATACAGTGTATTGACCTCAATTTCTTTCCTCTCAACTGCTCATAGCACAACACCTGTCAAACAATTCACTCCCATTAGTTGCATCTGCGTCAATGACTCCACACAGATACTTCTCACGGTGTACTGGATAAGAGACTCTTGGATCAAGATAAAGTCAGATACAGTTTTTAAGTCATGGAGAGAAATTCTACAGGAAAGTAGGCCTAATACAGAAACCAAAGATTTTGGCGATGGGCCAATCACCCTTTGTGATATTTCATCGGAAGATTGTCAGACTGTAAAGAGACAGAAAAAGTGGAAATAATGGAGTGGTTAAATCAGACGAACTCTTGGAAGTTTTGTTCTTGTGGATGTCCACAGCCCCAGTAAGTTTTAAGAATGAAAACTTGCTTCAAGTAGGCTGTAATCTAATTATTGTCTGTGCTATTAGCTAATTTCACCTGTTGGTCATTTTCAAGCACTTACCACTGCCTTACCTCCACATCACATTTGACAAAGTAGCCAATACATATGTACTGCCACACAACATTTTCATGTACTAGTACATGTATAACACAATACAATTGAGTAATGCCCTTGATTATGTCCATTAGCAACACACATATGAGTAACTTTGCTACCCAGCACATGAAAACAATGTGTTCCTTTACATATGAACTAGCTATTTAGTAAAATCTGATGCAAAACTTGAGGATTGTGATAAGAGCGTGAAAATTGTCAAAATTAGCTAAGAGCACAAATAATAAATGCATTACAGCCTGTTTGGTCTATGTTTTTGTTCTTCTGTAATAGACTTGGGTATCATCTCAAAACAGTGTGAGAATAATGAGGTTGTTGACGAGTGACACTGGTGGGCTACACTACACTTGAGACCGCTATCAACTAAGTGGAACAGCAGCCTGAGGCGACACCAACTGACCTCCTACTCTTCAGAAGTTAATGTAGTATTGCTGTGTGGAAATGTTGCAGCTTTGCCAAACAAAAAACACTCCATTATTTTGTGAACTGAACTGACTTAAGTGAAAATCTTTATTTTGCCAATGTAAAAGCCTATGTAAACACTTTGTTCCAGTAAGGTTCATGTTTTGACTCCTGTATTCTTTTCAATATCATTTTATTTCTTTCTCCCAAATAAATTTTGATACATCTACATCTACATCTACATGTACACTCCGCAAGCCACCCAACGGTGTGTGGCGGAGGACACTTTACGTGCCACTGTCATTACATCCCTTTTCTGTTCCAGTCGCGTATGGTTTGCGGGAAGAACGACTGTCTGAAAGCCTCCGTGCACGCTCGAATCGATCTCCTCGGGAGGTATAAGTAGGGGGAAGCAATATATTCCATACCTCATCCAGAAACGCACCCTCTCGAAACCTGGCGAGCAAGCCACACCGCGATGCAGAGGTTCTCTCTTGCAGAGTCTGCCACTTGAGTTTGGTGAACATCTCCGTAATGCTATCACGGTTACCAAATAACCCTGTGACGAAATGCGCCACTCTTCTTTGGATCTTCTCTATCTCCTCCGTCAACCTGATATGGTACAGATCCCACACTGATGAGCAATATTCAAGTATAGGTCGAACGAGTGTTTTGTAAGCCACCTCCTTTGTTGATGGACTACATTTTGTAAGGACTCTCCCAATGAATCTCAACCTGGTACCCGCCTTACCAACAATTAATTTTATATGATCCTTCCACTTCAAATCATTCCGCATGCATAATCCCAGATATTTTACAGAAGTAACTGCTACCAGTGTTTGTTCCCCTATCATATAATCATACAATAAAGGATCCTTCTTTCTATGTATTTGCAATACATTACATTTGTCTATGTTAAGGGTCAGTTGCCACTCCCTGCACCAAGTGCCTATCTACTGCAGATCTTCCTGCATTTCGCTACAATTTTCTAATGTTGCAACTTCTCTGTATACTACAGCATAGTCCAAGTCTTCAACAGTTCGAAGTGATCCCAGTTTTGTTCACCTCAGACTACAACAACTGTACTGTAATGCAAAATATTCTAATAATGGAGCTATACAAACCTGTCTTGCTGTACATTTACTTTTAAATGAAGGAATATTAGAGTTTAATTCTATGTTGAAGATGATGATGTACCACAAGCTTGTACTGTACAAGGAAGTGGAAAGTTACTGTATGTGTTCTTTTCACAGGCACTATCCTGGCATTTGCCTTAAGTGGTCTAGAGAAACCACAAAAAACATTATGGATGGTGAGACAGGGATATCGACAACTTTGCTTCACAATGAGAGTCCAGTGCTTCAACCACTCTACCATATTTATCAGTATAACTACTCTGCTTCAGGTTCTTTGTTTTGGGGACTGGTAAGTCGCTTTAGAAAGTGAAGTTTCTTAAGGACCTCAGTGTAAACTCCAGTGCGGATATACCTATATTTTGAAAGTGCCTTCATCTGATTCTTACTTAACTACAGTTGAACAGTATATGCAGTGAGACAGTCTGTATACTTTACGCTGTGTGAAAAATGGTTCAGGAAAGATCTGGGAGGACACTGGAAAACATAACTGTTGGTAGCTGTTTCTTAAGTGCATTTACTCATACTATTCAGCAGACCACTACATTTAAAGTTTCAATGTGAATTTAAATTTAATTTCACTTGCACTGTAGATACAAACTGTACTTGTAGCTTATACATAATAAACACACACGATCAGCGACTCACAAGTACAAAGATACTAACTGGTTGTATTGTAGACTCCACGTAGGAATATCAACAATGTAGAAAAAGACAGATTGCTACTTACCATAAAGAAGACACGTTAAGTTGCAGACAGGCACAAGATGTTGGAGTTGGTGGTCATGTGTGCATGATATGTGCTTGCCTGTGTCTACAAATGTGTGTGTCTCTCTTTTACTGATAAAGGCTGTGGCCGAAAGCCTTATGTAAGTGTCTTTTAATTGTGCCTGTCTGCAGCTTAACGTGTCTTCTTTATGAAAAGTAGCAATCTGTCTTTTCCTAGCTATGCTATGCAATGTTGTATTTCCAGCATAGCTCTATAAGAGAAATGGTTCCAAACAACAGTGTTTATTACAAGACTGCAGTGTATCACAGTCTGCCTTAAGATGAAAGAATACATCTCTGCTGCTATCATGGTCCATTAAGTTGTTTAGCATTCCTTCGGATGTGACAGACAATGTCAGTCTTTATTGACAAGATGCTGATCTAGCACTGTTTACTCGTTTTCTTCTCTGTTATTCTGCATATTCAACCCTCTGGTTATCAGAGTACTATGGTTTTGTCAAGTGAGTCTTCAACTTCCATTCTAAGTGTAACACATTTTAGCTACATTGAGACATTTTGACCTAAATATATTTTTTTATTTTAGTTTAGATTTATTTATTTTTTCTCCATACTCTAATGCCTCTTAATCCTCTTTAAAATCCATCTGACAGGTGCACCTATTTTCTTGCAATCAACTTACTTCACTGCTCACAATACAGCCACATGAAGTTACTGGAAGGATTAGAATCTTTCTTGATTTTCATGTTTGTTTGTAGTGGAATTTTAGTTTATTTTAACAAGCTTAATTAAATTGCAAAACTCTTCTTAGGGGTGGCCTTCTTACTTGCTCACTACATAAACTACTTATTTGTCATCATCACATAAGGTAATTTAGAAATACACATTTACTGACCTCTTCCATGATGTCTTCTTTGAATTCCATATTAACCTTCATCTTGTTTTGTTACAATGTTTGTTTTCTAAAATTAAGTTTTACACCAATCTTTTCAAACTTAATACATACACTTTTAATGCCCTTTAACTTTCCGGTGTAATTTTTTGTTACTATCATATCTAAAGTTGTTGATCTCATCTTTTTTCATTTATTTTACAAACTGTAAGATCAGTCATAGATTTAGTGGTGTTCTGATATTTTCCAAAGATCATTAACATGCCATATCCCACTGCATATGTAGCTCTGAGGCAGATAATAAAAAGTAGTAAAAATCTACCTTCATTAATGGCCAAGTGTTATTGTAATTAAAGTTCAAATGCCAACCCCCAATAGTTTCTATGCTTCGAGTAGCTTTAGATACTGATGCTGTTCTGCCAATAATGAGGTTTTGTTGGTCTGGAACGTCAGTCAAGACAATGCTTATCAAAAGTGTCACAGAGAGAGTAGGATAGGCTTGGGACATCTTGTCAGCAACTCATAGGCTCTGGTCATAAAAGAGCTTGGCCTGATGCCAAGATTTACTGAACACAGACATGATGAACATTGGAGCTCGCCATTGGTGGTGCGACTTTCATGCCTCAGTGATACACGTAGCTGTACTATAGTTGCAACCACAACAGAAGGGTATCTGTTGAGAGGCAAGACAAACATATAGTACCTGGAGAGGGGCAGCAGCGTTTTCATTAGTTGCAGGGACAACAGTCTGGATGACTGACTGATCTGCCCTTGTAATCTCAACCAAAATGGCCTTGCCTGTGAACAACTGAAGCGAATGGGAA
Source organism: Schistocerca gregaria (assembly GCF_023897955.1). Lineage (NCBI taxonomy): Eukaryota > Metazoa > Arthropoda > Insecta > Orthoptera > Acrididae > Schistocerca > Schistocerca gregaria. The sequence continues at coordinate 329,907,638 of NC_064923.1, forward strand.
ATTACAACTGTAATTTTTCCTGAAAGCATGCAGCTCTACTGTATGCATATACAACAATGGCATCCTCTCGGGTAAAATATTCTGGAGGTAAAATCAAACAACAGAAATTCCAATTAGGAACATCAACAATGTGGGAAAAGACTGCAGTTGTGTGTGTGAGTGTGTGTGTGTGTGTGTGTGTGTGAAAGCTTTAATTGTGAGAGTCTTTTTGTTGTGCCTACCTGCGACTCACCGTCTCCACTATATTGTGAGTAGCAGCTTCCCTTCTCATAATAGAGGTTGTAGAGAGTTTCAGAGGGAGCATTAAGGAAGGATGGACAAGAACAGGGGAAATGAATGCTGTAGAAGAAGAATGGGTAGCTTTGAGAGATGAAATAGTGAAGGCAGCACAGTATTAAGAAGGTAAAAAGGCAAGGGTTTGGAGAAATCCTTGTGTAACACAAGAGATACTGAATTTACTTGTTGAAGGGAGAACGTATAAAAATGCAGTAAATGAAGCAGTTGAAAGGGAATATATTAAAAAATGAGACTTACAGGAAGTGCAAAATAGCTAAGGAGGAACAGAAAGAGGGGAAATGTAAGGATTTAGAAGCATGTTCCACTAGGAGAAAGATAGATACTGCCTACAGGAAAATTAAAGACGTGTTTAGAGAAAAGAGAAGCCGCTGCATGGATATCAAAAGCTCAGATGGAAAACCAGACCTAAGCAAAGAAAGGAATGCTGAAAGGTGGAAGGAGCATATAAGAGTCTATACAAGGTAAATGAACTTGAAGACAGTGTTATAGAAATGAAAGAGGACCTAGATGAAGATGAGATGGGAGATATGATACTGCGAGACAAATTTGACATAGCACTGACAGACTTCAGTCAAAACAAGGCTCTAGGAGTAGATGACATTCTGCCAGAACTACTTATAGCCTTGGGAGAGCCATCCAGGACAAAAATCTTCAATCTAGGGTGCACAATGTAAGAGACAGGCGAAATACTCTCAGAGTTCAAGAAGAATGGAATAATTCCAATTTCAAAGGAAGCAGGTGCTGACAGGTGAGAACATTATTGAACTATCAGTTTAATGCATCATGGTTGCAAAGTACTAACACATATTCTTTACAGAACAATGGGAAAACTGCAGAAGTTGACCTTATAGGAGGTCAATTTGGACTCTGGAGATGATGATGATGATGATGGTTTCTGGGGTGCTCAACATTGAGGTCATCGCACCCGTACAAGTTCCCAATCTTTCCAGTTGCAATCTCTTCACTTCCCAAGTGATGATGAGGACAACACAAACACCCAGTTCCCCGTGGAGAAAATTCCCGACCCAGCCAGTAATCAAACCCGGGCTCCTGGGATCAGAGGTAGCAATGCTAGCCACTAGACCAAGAGCTGCAGACCTTGGATTTCGGTGAAATGTAGGAACACGCAAGGCAATACTGAGACTGTGACTTACCTTAGAAAACAGGTTAAGGAAAGGGAAACCTATTTTTATAGCATTTGAAGACTTAGAGAAACCTCTGACAAAATTGACTCTCTTTGAAATTCTGAAGGTCACAGGGCAAAATACAAGCGGCAAAAGAGAATTTACAACTCGAACAAAAACTAGACAGCAGTTATAAGAGACAAGGGGCATGAAAGGGAAGCAGTGGTTGAGAAGGGAGTGAGACAGGGTTGTAACCTATCCCTGATGTTATTCAATGTGTACATTAAGTAAGTAATAAAGGAGACCAAAGAAGAATCTGGAGTGGGAATTGAAATTCAGGGAGCAGAAATAAAAATTTTGAAGTTTACCGACAACACCGTAATTCTGTCAGAGAAAGCAGACAGCAAAGTAGTTGGAAGAGCAGTTGAATGGAACAGACAGTGTCTGTAAGGGAAATACAAGATGAATACAAACAAAAGTAAAAGACGGATAATGGAATGTAGTTGACTTAACCCAAGTGATGTTGAGGGAATTAGATTAGGAAAAGGGATACAAGTTTTGGTAGTTGGGCAGGGAAATAACTGATGATGCCTGAAGAAGACAGGATGTATTATGTAGACTGGCAATGGCATGAAGTGAGTTCCTGAAAGTATTTGTATGGAGTGTACACATCTGTGGAAAGTGAAACATGGACGATGTGCAGCAACAGAATGTTGATTACATGAGTAGGTCACGTAACTAACAAGACGACACTGTACAGAAATGATGAGACAAGAAATTTGTGGCACAACCTGACTAAAAGAAAGGATTGATTGAGAGGACACATTCTGAGACATCAAGAGATCACTAATTTAATACTGAAGGGAAATGTGGTGGTGGGGGGTAAAAATTGTAGAGGGAGACCAAGAGAAGAATACAGTAAGCAGATTCAGAAGGATGTAGGTTGCAGTAGTTATTCTGAGATGATGAGGTTTGCAAAGGATATAGTAGCATGGAGAGCTGCACCAAATCAGTCTTTAGACAGGCAAAGACGACGACAACAACAACAACATATATTATACTTTTGTTTGGAGTAAGTTTTATGTCATACATATACTTCATATGGTAAGTAAAGATCTCTGACAACTTGCAGCACTGTAGGCAACTTTCTACCATGAAGTGTCAAAGCAGTGACTGCAGGCTGTAGTTGCCTGGAACTCTGCTAAAACTGAGGCACTGTCATAGAGAAGTAACGAAAATTCCATTACATGATTGGTTGTTGCAGATGGACAAAACAGCATAGCCAAGTCCATTTTAAATGTTAGGAATCATCTCTCATTGTATGCAGCAGTATTGCAGAGTGTGTAGTAGTGCATATATAAATCTGCAGGCTTTTAACTACATACATATGCAAGCCACAAAATCTAAACTTTTCGGAAGAAAATTCCATAAACCTCTAGGGACCCTAACAATGAGTTTAATTTCAACAGAGATTGAGGCTACAGACATCCAAGTTTGTGGTTTCCAGCCTTCCAGGAAGTAATTAGTCATTTGCAGTCTATAGGGAATACAAACAACTCCCCAGAAGTCCAGTCCAAACAACCATGTTGTCATCCTCAGGTGTGCTGATGGATTCACCTCCTCATGAGCAGCACACAGTAGGTATCTTTCTCACGTGTTTGTGTGTCATTTTTTAAAGTTTATGGGTGCTCAATGACAAGGTTATAACTGAAAAAACAGCTTTCAGTCACCTAATCCCAGCTCACTGGTGATGGCCCACACAATCACTATCTCACATGCCTTAAGGCAATGGAGAAAGGGTGAAAGGTGCTATACATTGGATTAAAACATAAATGAAATGAAGAGCAAAAATAATGACACAGGGAAATGTGACTGGCTGAGCACTTATGAAAAACATGGGTGAGCCAGTTACCTTGTTGAAAATAAAACACCTCTATAAAACAATTAGAAAACAAGTAGGGTATATCACAAAACCTTCAAACTCTCATTTGAAAATCACTTAAAATAGGGGGGCAGATTTGTTGGCAAATCTGTCGCAGCCCTCTGGTCTGAAAATAAAATGTGGAGCAGACTGATCTGTACGCCACAACCCCATACATTGAACGGTCCTCTTGTCAGAGCAAGAAGGCATGCTTTATAGGGTTCTAGCCTATGTGATGACGAGTGAGGACGACTTCATCCTACCTGCACAGCAAGAAGGAGGTATGCCACAGCTGTATTGTGGTCTTTACGAGATGAAGCTCATTGTCTGCCACTACCAGCCACTCTTCTTCTTATTAATACAGGACTCTGTATCTCAACAGTGAGGCAATAGCATCTAGGAGAATGGCACACTGAAGTATCTAAGTATCACAAAATGCCTCCTTGGCTGCTACATCTACCCTTTTGTTCCCGGCAATACACCTGTGCCCTGGTACCATATAGAAAGACACCTCCTTCCCCAGCCTTTGTAGCCTGAGGATATTCTGGACTACTTTATCTGCTGATACAAGCATTGTAAAGAGTAAAGGACCTCAGGGAATAGGAATAGCCAAGTAATTTAGCACTCAAAACAACAGAGCAACCAACAGAGTCCCCTGTTTAAGTCTATTCTTATATACAGCCAAAATTTCATAAAATAATGTGTTAAAAACATATACAGGAGTGTGATATCTCCCGTAATGCATTAAGTCTAAAATCGCTCTGGGCCTCTGTAGTATCTAGAGTGGCAGTTGGTGTGGTATGCTTGGGAGGTGGGAACAGTAAGAAACTGACATGCCTGATACAACACAATGAGTCGGTGCTGAATGGCAAGTGGTGGTTCACCAGCACCAGCATACAGACTGGGTATGGGACTGGTCCTATAATTGCCCATGGCTAGCCTGGTGCCCTCATGATTTGTGGCATCAATGATCTTCTGGCAAGAAGGCCTCTCTGACCAAAACACCGGACACTCGTGGTCCAGCTGCGATCTCACACAAGCCCTATAAACCTGGAGGAGATGGACTTTGTCCACTCCCCAGGACCTCTGGCTAAGGCACTTCAAGATGTTCAGTGTCTTTTGGGCCCTTCCCTTTATGATGTTTTGTACACTAGCTATACCTTCTTGACCCCACTCGTCTTTCAATTCCTCCTTGGGAATCTCCACCAGATACCTGAAAATCACAACATCTTTGCTGTAATTCAAGATGGTGTAGAGCTCAAGGCTTTTTGCTTTCTGCAGATTTAATGTTTGTTGGGAACTAGAGGTTTCCACCAACAATGTTCCGTTGTGCAACCACCTGACAGATTTTAACGTATCTACAATGTCGTCTAAACCTTTCTCAAAAGTGTTCTCTTTCCTTATAACAGTGCGGGGGAGGGGGGGGGGGGGGATTCTAAGCAGCAGCATGCATTCTGTTACTATATACTGAAGAACTTCTTGTAATTCCTGATTCTGGAGGACTGGCTACATGAGCCCTCTTGTTTGGTTTGTGCTGGTACCTACCAATGGACCACCCATTCTGTAGTGCCTCAAGAATTTCGAGATAAATTCTAGAGACACTTGGTCTTCCACCGTCTCAAAAACTCGATGTTTTAAGTATGAGTTGTTATGAACAAATGAAATATGATTTGACTGGAGACTCTTAATTTGGGTGTTAGACTTGCTAGAAGCAAGAACCGTCTTTGAATTTCTGGTGGTTATTAAGCTCACCACATTGTAAATATAGTTAATAGTATCTGACGGTTAAAGACGCAATTGACTTGCAAGAATTTGTATACTTATGTGAGACTTGTGGAAGTGGAAATATATCAGAACTGAACTGAAAGTATTATGAGAGTAGCCAGTTATTTCAAGAGGAGAGAGAGGGAGAGAGAGAGAGAGAGAGAGAGAGAGAGAGAGAGAGAGAGAGAGAGAGGATCGGCTGAACGTTTCAAGTAAGTCAATTGTAATAAGAGAAAAGGAAAGTTCTCAATCCAGTTTTGCTCTGCTTTTCTTATCGTCGAACTATTAAAATGTGGCGACCGACATGATCAAGACTCGAAGAAAGAGGAATTTTACAACAAAATCAAGATAAGAAGATATTGTGACTTGCCACAGCAACCAATAGTAACAACACAGAGAAATTGTTTTGCAAAGTTGGATTCTGCATAAATGACGAAAGGGGTGAAAGTTGATAAATACAAGACGAAAGAAGTAGTAAGGGAAATCTTAACAGTTTAGACTAAGAAGAGTTGCAATGAGATTTATTCGATGGTGATGTGGAGAGTAAGCAGCCCTCATACACATCGCGGGGGTGTGGATGCAATAAGCAGCAACTGACACCAACGGCGCCAACTGCTGCTCACCGGTGCTGAACTAAACTTCGACGCTGCTGACAACCATGCCGTTTACTGGCACTGATTCCACACCTGCTCACCGACGCAGCTGAAGACTCTACGCTAGGTAGTTAAGGACACTGTTTGATAATAGATTGTTAGTATAGCTATTATACTCAGAGGTGAATTTTTTTTAATGAACACTAGATCTAAAAGTAGAAAGAATATGGATCAAGAACAGCAACTAGCAGAACCAGCCATAGCTATTAAAGTGACTAGGGAAATGCCAGACTGGTCTGAAATAGTGAATTTAATTACTACTTAAGTAAGAACCTAGAAGTTCAAAGTTTGCAGTTAAATTATAGATTAGATGCGCAAAGTAAAGAATTTACTGCTCAAAATACTTATATAAGAAAGGAACTAAGTGCTACTTTAAGTAAAAAACTAGAAGTACAGGTTTTAAATGCTAAGTTCAGTGCCTTAAATGATAATGTGGAGAGCTTGAAATTAGATTTAAAGAATGAATTAACTAATTCCATGACTAATCATTTAAACCAACTGTTCACTGACTTTAGTCAGACACAGAGTAACCAATTTCAGGACTTAGCTAAAAAACTAGAATTTGATCTTGAAGATAAATGTAATAATGTAGAATATGAATTTAGTGAAAAATTAGGATCATTTCAAAGCGTATGGAGCGTTACATTTGATGCGATAAAACAAAGATTACGCACTTTAAAGGAAAGTGTTGAAAAGCATGACAACTAACTCCTATAGTCCAATCGCAAATTGCAGGCGTTAACACGCAAGTTGATAACGTGGAAAGAAATTTTAAAGAGGAAGTAGCCGCTTCAGATATAATTAATATCAGTAATCTGGTGGAACAGGTAGAGTGACTTCTCCCAACGTAGTATTAACTAGTGAAGTTATGACAGATTTACAATGGGGGGCATTATCTAGACAGTTCCCTAAGTTTAAGCCAGATGGGGAAGTACATCCTGCCCATTTTCTGAAATGGTTTAACCAAGCCTTGAAGAAAAACTGGGAAGATTCATAAAAGATCAAATTTCCGGTAGGGTACCTTTCAGGAGAAGCTTCGGAGTGGGGCACAGCGAACATCGAGAACTTTTCTTCTTGGGCAGACTTCCAGAAGAAGTTTAAGGAGAAGTATTAGTCAACTAGCACCCAGGAAAAATTAATATCTGATTTGTGGGAACCTAAGTATTATAACAGTACCTGGAGTACGATGAGAAAGTATCTCGACTGGCATTTAACATGTGCGAAGTACTTAGATAAAGCCCATGGAGGAGGAAGGGTTAGTTCGAATTCTAATAAGACATTTACCCATTTACAACAGAAAAGATATTCTGTGTAGTGAGTGGAAAACTGTATAAGAACTGTTACTTTTTGTAGACACACTTTAATTAGATCTTGTGAAACCTCTCAGAAACTAAAGAGAGTAACACTCATGTTAAATTCAAAATGTATCCAATTATTCCAAAGGCATTACATGATCTTACAGCAGCAGATTTCTTTGAACCAATTCCAAAATTGAAGGGAGGAGTATTGTACATTTTTGTCCTCATAGAGTGTTGGTTGAAGTACGTTAAATTATATTGTATTAAGGAAGCAAATACACCAATTGTATTTCACTGTCTGCAACAATACTTTCTTGAGGTATGCAAACCAAAACGATTTCTTAAAGACAATTGGCCACTTGTCAGAAATGAATTTAAAGAATTTTTAGCATGGGAAGACATTCGTGAGGTACTAATATCCAACTATAATCTGTCTTCCAATCCGTGCGAAAGGATTATGAAAGAAATTGGAAAAGTATGCCGAACCTATTGTCACGAAAAACATACAGCATGGGCATCGAAAGTTAGAGACTGTGAGCCTATTTTAAATGAATTACTGCATTTATCAACTGGATTAACACATTTGGAAGTAATAGGCAAACCCTTTGTGGGAGAACCTCTTATTAACTGTTTTACTTGGCCGGAACAACTGAATGTTGATGACAAACTTAATCAAATAATAGTTTCTAAGAACTTGGTTGAAAGGGCACAACAACGAGTAAGAAGACATAATGAGAAAGCTATCCAACCTCAATACAACTTCGATGACCTGGTTCTAGTAAAACAGCATCTTTGGAGCTCTGCCCTGGAGAAGGAGACACATAATTTTTTCCAAAAGTATGAAGTACCTTACCAAGTCCAAGCAGTGATACATCCCAAAGCCTTAGCTTTAGTAGATCCTATAACAGTATCAGAAAAAGGAAAATACAATGTTTAAGACATAAAGATGTATATTTCCCAGGGATGTTAACGTTCTGTGTTAACGGGCAGAGTGACAACCGTCGGATCCCTAGTTGTTTTCGGTGTTTCTTCTGTGCTATTTTTTCCTGCAGCAAATTCCCTTCGAATCTTAAACTATTCTGTAATCTATTCTTGAATTCTTAAACTATCCTATAATTTTACTACGTAGAAAACTGGATAAGATGGTAAATTAGAAAACTTACGAGAATCACAAACGAACAGTGATCTCTAGACATGAAATGAAACGAATAAAATATTATTTGAGTGAAAGGTATAATATGATGATACTATTTAAACTGAGTGATGTCTAGATAACATAAACTGAACAGAGTATTTTATGTGTGTATAAAATATAGTGTAGAGTGATTAACTAAACTATTTGATTGTAGTGTATAATTTTCTATGTTTATAGAACATTTTATACCTTTTATGAGATGTAACGTAAAGTGGAGGGTTTGTATTTGTTTTAGAAGGGGTGGGTATTATAGATTAAAGCATGATTTACACTAACAAATAAATCATGGCTAACCCAGAAAACACACCACACCTTTCAAATGATCCTCGCAAACAAGTGTGACTGATTCTTCACCATCTGCCATTTCATAGGGGTTGCTACGATTTTCTTCAGGGACTTCAAAGGCGAAGGTGAGAATGTCCGTTCTGTAGGAGACGTTTAACACCATACCTCCTCCGGCTTCTCACTCAAGTACCGTCGAAGTAGGGATCCGGGAGAAGGGGGGTGGGAAGGGTTTCCTGTCTTTAGGGCTATATTCTTTCTCTTCTTCGATCTCAGCAACCATTTCTACTTTTTTCCTTTCTTACTTCTCATCTGAGTACCGGTCTATCTTTCCCTCTTTACATATTCATATGCATCTATCACTGATGTCATCCTTATTTTCCATGGTTTCCAATAACCTTCAACTTATTTCATATAAGTAGGCTGAAGAATCAGGACACACAGACACACTTACGCATACACACAACAGAACAGGAAGACACAAGGAACGGAAGTACAGATACAAATGATGTAAGAACCGTCAAGTGTTGTAGGGGTTAAGATTGTGCACATAGAGAAATTTTCACGCATGTCTGCTTATTGTGACAGTTCTATGCCGCCTAGCTACTTGAGAAAACTATCATGTAGATATTTATTAATGTGTATATGTATAGGAAATATATGTATAAGAACAATGACGATTCTATATCACATATGCACATAAGGATACAAAAACTATGGTAATTCCACATCAGGGATACACAAGAAGGAAGTGTGAGTAATTAAGGAGAGCATAAGTCAAGGAGGAACTAATGAGCATAAGCCAGAGAGGAACTAATTGTGATAATTATTCCGGAATATCAGTTGAATATTTGTTCTGATGATTTGTAGGATATTGGGACAAGTATAGCATAAGTAAATGTATGATATATTGAATAATATATGTGGTGTATATTGGAAGCATAGGAGTGGAAGTGTAATGGCAGACTCTAGGGGATAAAATGAAGTATTAAGAAGTGAGTGTTGAGTGTGAAACAGATTTAGTTTCCAGACTATATTTAATTATAGTGCACATAAAGATGTATACTAGGGTGATGGACCATGAGGCCTACTCAGGAATGATGAGGAGGGCGCACCCAGCATGTATTGGATATAAAAGTGCAGGTAGGCAGACCGAAGAAAGGCTGACCTATACTGTGGGGACAGGGGCACCAAGAAGGGGATTGACCTGTACCATAGGAAAACAGGAATTAAAACGGGGAGTACCCACCAAAATAGAAGAAGAAAGGGTACTCTAGGATCATCCTGTATGTAAATGGTTCAAATGGCTCTGAGCACTATGTGACTTAACTTCTGAGGTCAGTTGCCTAGAACTTAGAACTAATTAAACCTAACTAACCTAAGGACATCACACACATCCATGCCCGAGGTAGGATTCGAACCTGCGACCGTAGCAGTCACTCAGCTCCAGACTGTAGCGCCTAGAACTGCACGGCCACTCCGGCCGGCCCCGTATGTAAGGTATAGGTACTGTTCCTAGAGGGGAAAGGACAATTGTGACAAAAGTCACAAAATTTTGTAGAGATTATTATGATAAGTTTGAAGTCTCTATTCCACTAGCATTTTTATGTTTTATGATTATTAGTGTTAGAAAGAACACTTTCATTGTCACAGAGTTCCTCCAGACTACAAGCTATGGTAGATAATGAAACTAATACATACTAAAGAAAAAACAGTACAGAGGAGTAGAGTAAAGAATGACAGAATTAAGTGTCTATGACACTTGGAGTTTGTGATTTGAAATAAAGAATATTGTCCACTCGATTCCTAGATATAAAAGTACTAACTCCAATAGTAGGTGAAATGCTCATATAGTTATTATCAAAATGAAGAAAAAAGAGCTAGATATTAAGTTCACGATTACTAGAAGAAATATAATGTATACTGATTCAAATGTGAATTAGCGTTATGGGAGATATTAATGTACATAATGAATATGTAAAAAATATCGTGTGTTTGAGCTAAGGGGGGGGGGGGGATATGTAGCCCCATTCAAATGTGAATTAGCGTTATGGGAGATATCAATGTACATAATGAATATGTATAAAATATCATGTGTTTAAGGGGAGGGATATGTAGCCCCTCGAAATATTGGGGTAAATTCTAGAGACACTCGGTCCTCTACCATCTGGAACACTCGATATTTTAAGTATAAGTGTGGGAGAGTGGAGATGTGTCTACTGCACCATCGGTTTTTGTGTGTGCAGGAGGGAGGTAAATTGGGAGAATACTGCAATCGTGACGGTCGCGCCATAGAAGCTATATATGATGTACAAGGAGCAGGCACATGTTTTCTTTGACGGTGTAATGATTGTAATTGCTATGAACAAATGAAATCTGATTTGACTAGAGACTCTTAATTTGGGTGTTAGACTTGCTAGAAGCAAGACCTAACTTTGAATTTCTGGTGATTATTAAACTCACCACATTGTAAATACATTTAACTGTGAAACTTCCTGGCAGATTAAAACTGTGTGCCTGACCGAGACTCGAACTCAGGACCTTTGCCTTTCGCAGGCAAGTGCTCTACCATCTGAGCTACCGAAGCACGACTCACGCCCGGTACTCACAGCTTTACTTCTGCCAGTACCTCATCTCCTACCTTCCAAACTTTACAGAAGCTCTCCTGCGAACCTTGCAGAACTAGCACTCCTGAAAGCACACAGTTTTAATCTGCCAGGAAGTTTCATATCAGCGCACACTCCGCTGCAGAGTGAAAATCTCATTCTGGAAACACTTAACTGTATATGACAGTTAAAGACGCAATTGACTTGCAAGAATTTGTATACTTATGTGAGACTTGTGGAAATGGAAATGTACCAGAACTGAACTGAAAGTATTATGAGAGTAGCTAGTTATTTCAAGAGGAGAGAGAGAGAGAGAGAGAGAGAGAGAGAGAGAGAGAGAGAGAGAGAGAGAGAGAGAGTGTTTTTTCTCTAATCCCTCTAACCAGCATTATTTCTTCAGAGAAGAAGTTTTGGAGATCGACGCAGCTGTGTATCCAGAAAAGAGAATTGGCTGAACGTTTCAAGTAAGTCAATTGTAATAAGAGAAAAGAAAAGTGCGCAATCCAGTTTTCCACCGCTTCTCTTGTCACCAAACTGTTAGAATTCCACCAGGAGGAGGAGGAGGAGGAGGAGGAGAAGGAGAGAATTTTGAGGGTTCCACCTTCATCCCATGAGCAGCTACGGAAATAAAAATCCACCAAGACAGAGCCTCCCCTGCCTAGGTAAGCCTTATACAACTGAGGTGTGGCAGGTACCACAGAGGTTGCCCACTAACAACTGTTGCACTTTAACGGCCTCAAATCTCATCAATGCATAGCACACCTCGAGATTGAGGGTTTTATTTTATTTTATTTATTTTTACAGAGGTTTTTACCATCCCCAATCCGGGCGGTCTAGCCACGCACACTCCATTTGCCATGACATACAATGATCCACCACCAGGGCATATAGTGGCCGCTGAAGCATGCCCAGGCCTTACAAGTCCCCAGCTTAGGAACCCCAGGGTCACCATGCCTGTACCCAGTGAATGCACACTGGGGCACTGACTATCTTGTTCCCCTCACTCCTATGGCTAACTGCTCTGTCCTCTGTGTCTAGGGATGTGCACTGGAGATGTGTGAACTAATGCTTTGCCTACCCTACTGCCAGTATGTAGTGATTGCAAGGTGTCTCCTTCCCTTGCTTAATCAAACAAAAAGGGTGGGGGTGGGGAGTTGAGAGTGGCTCATGCCTTAATAAGGTTGCAGCAGCACTTATGACTGATCAGCTGGCCCCACATACATATATGATGAATTCTTTAATAACACAAGGCAAGTAATTTTATGTCTGTAATGGAAACTTAGTGTGGCCATAATAAACTCCATGTAATTCTGACAGACCACTGGCTTGCTGGTTGGCAGTGATCGGATATGTCATCGGTGTTCACAGCAACAACTTTGACATGCCACATTTGAAGGAGATTCGATAGACATCAGATTTCCATAACCTGACACTACCAAGCATTACCCATTCTGGCTGGTCGGCAGTAAACAGTCTTTACATGGTGTTTTCTTGAAAAGTCATCCTATCTCTGTGGATAATGGGCCACTATATGGGATTAATGCAACGGCTACATTGTTCTCAAGTCCTCCTAGGTTACTGCTGGTTGTATGGTTGGTACAGAGTAAAGGGATCAGCAAATCTGTCAACCTATGTACACAATTCTTACCAGAAATCATCTTCAAGTGTTCTTGTCCCAGTTTTACTGTGGAAATTTTTGTATGAGAGAGAGTATGAGCAAAGTCCAATGTCCATCAAATGCTTGCCAATGTAGCAGGGTGTGCATGGGGCAGATGGTGCGTACCATCAAAGGTTACTGCCCTGAACACCATCAGCATAAGTGATGGATTACTGCAGCCCAACAATCAGAGGTCACAGAGCACTGTCTACTGGAGTTATATAGAATGGATTTTGACCAAAAGGTTCTGGCACGGAGGTAAAAATATTGAAACTGCGCCACTAACACATTAACATCGAGGACAGTCGCAACACGAGCTATCAATTTGTACCCTGAAAAGACCAAGGCTGGAGCAGTAAAACATTGAGGTGATGGAAAGAGAGATGTACTGTGCACCTGTCCACAGGCGGCCTGTTCATTAGCAAACCTGATGGTAGCAACATGGTCATTTACTGTACCTGTTGGACACCGAGATCTAGTCATATGTCCGTGAATTTTTTCTATTAGTTACAACGGGAGAAACCAATGGGTCACACCAGCATTTTGCTTTCCAAAATATTGATAACATTCCCAGTCCGCGCACTGGTGGCTGTCACAAAACCAATAATCATGTACACCTAAAACTTTTACCCAAAAATTCCATGTTTTCATTGAAACTGTGGGAGTAAGTTCTTTATGTGAATATTACACTAACTTTTGATAGTGTTCTGCAACATGCAGATATTGGCAGTCTTCAAGAAGATCCTGTTGGAGCAGTTCAAAGAGAATTTGTTCAAGTCTTAAAAAAAGAGAAGTTGTGTTATCTTGTAAGTCATGCGATTTTACTTTTATCTGAATTATATTGGAATTGCTTGTACATGCAATGTACACACAATGTACATGCTGGTACAACATAAAAATGAACACTATTTCTTGTCCAAAAATGCAATTTTGTGCAAAATCAAACTTTTGTCCAAACTTGTACCACTAGCTGCCTATAAAATTTCAAAATTTCACAAGACAAGCAAGGCTTTTGCATACAGAATTATTAGAACATTTCACAGTAATTACGAAAGACCCATGTTACAGTCCTCATCTACTATCCATTTAAAGATATATCAACAGTACTATAAACCTACAGACTTCAGCAACTAAAGAATGTGAAAAATCAAAAATACAACAACTAACTGGAGCTCTTAAAAAGTGTGTGAAGAAATAAAAGTATTTTAATTAATGAATACTCAAACTGTTACTGATCTTCTATGTTTCATCATCTTGCAAAATGATTTTTGGTTACAAGGCAACTGCCAGCCAAAAATACTGTAATTGTCGTCAAACAACAATAGTGACAGAAAGAGTAAATACTGCCACAAAATGGAAGACAGCTACATAGAATCTTGGGATAACAGATCGATGACTACCTTTATGTGTAATATTTTTCCCAAAAGTGTTTGCCAACTAGTCATGTGTTTGATGATTCTAGTCAGTCATTGACTGACATTGGTCTTTAAAGTTGTAACTGATTCACAAGATAAAATAATTAATATAACATTCAGAGTGTTTATTCTCCCATTAATATGAAGTTGTTCACACAATGTACAGAAGTGCATCCGGGTGACTCCTTCAACAACCACTGTTATTTCAACAAGGCACAAATGCAAATATTGAGAGCTTCACAAGGAAATTTAAAACCCCAGCTACCATACAAGCGAAGATGACCAATGTAGTACTGAATATTAATCAAAAGCAGGTGAGTTAGCATTACCTCTATATCTCTGTTGCTTGACCAGGGAGACAGTAGGATTCCAAGCAGAATTTAAGGAAAAACCTCAATTTACATTTATAAGATCACCTTGTAATTTAATCTCAACTGCTTTCTAAATAACACTATCAAAATAGCTGGAAGTGCATACCAAAATGTGCATGTGGTTATATTTCACAGAACCATCGGTGCCAAGACAGTGTTGTGCAATAGCACATTGCTCAGCTGTCGTAAACATACATGACACTTATGTTCAATACATCAGTCCTCCATGGTCCTGAAGGTCTGAGCTAAGTATCACATGCCTCGGCTGTAATGGACACAGTAAATACTCACCTTATTCAAACCAAGATCATCCTTTACTAATCCTAAAGAGCCCTAATCTTACATGGAAGTACAGGTTGTCCAGAAACACATTCACATCATACTTGTGCAGAATACAACCAATCCTGTTGGAAAACCTGTCCGTATAAGGGATAAAGGCTGTAGACTTAGGTGCCACACTATAATTTTTATCACCTACACAATTCACAATTAGTCAATAATGTAACTCATATCTGATATGTCTTTCATTATAACCATTCTAGTGAAAGGTGACTTTGATGTGGGCTAACTCAGCTGACAAACTCTCATTGTCTGAGATGTTGTGGACCCTACAAACCAAGATACAAAGTATCCTTCATACTGAGACAGATGGTGACAGCTATCAGCCTGAAGATATAAATCAGTGAGAGTTTGCTTCCCATAAATGGCATTTCCAGAAACGTACCATCAACCTTCCTACTTACCAACATATCAAGGAAGGAAAGGCAGCCATCCTTTTCTCCCTCTATCATGTAGCAAATATTCAGGTGGAATGAATTCAGATGTTGTAACAAGACGTTTAAATTCTCACATCACTGAGGCCAAAAAAGAAAAGTAATGTCTACATATCTGCAAAAAGAAGCAAGTTTCAATGCCACCAACTCCATGGCACGTTCCTCTAAAACTTTCATTTACAGATTGGCAATAATAGCTGATAAAGGGCTCCCCATTGCAACTCCATCTGTATGTTCACAGACACTGAATAAAAAGTAAGTAGAAGTCTACAAAAGTTGAAATAGGTTCATTTATACCACACCAAATGTAAAATCTATTAATTGTCTCTTGTGATAAGGAACGTTTCTTCAGGAGGTTGATAATCTTCTCCTGAACTCTCTTTGTTGGTTCGGCACTGAGACCATGATATGCTGCAGCTGACATTAAACAACACATCTTTTGAAAATATTTTTGCTTGTCCAACACAATTGTAGCATTGCTCTTGTCTGTGGGGAAGATGATATCATCAGGATCCATCATGTCTGTAAAATGAAAAGCAGCCCTCTCAGCTGCTGTTTTATTAATCATGGATGAATTTGCCCCTGTCAATGAATGACTTACTCCTCTTGTTACCTCCTCGGCAGCATCCAGACACAGTTTAAAAACAGCCTATTCAACATGACTTATAAAATCAACAATTGGTGAATGCTTGGCTGTCCACACAAAGTTTCAACCTTTCCACAACATGGATAAAGTTGAGTTGCCCAAAGATTTCTCCATGAGACTGATCACAGGATGTCGAGATGTAGTATTAAGGTGTAGTATCAAACTCGAGGAATTATTAAGGCTTTTGTTAATCGACATGAATGCTTCAAACATTTCATCACTTTCTTGGGGTTGGTTGGATGGTGTTTATGTTCGCAGTCTGACAATTCTGTTCTGTAACTGCTTGGTGTTAACTAAGTTTTAATGTTTCTGCAGCTTAGAGTGTAATACAACACCTTGATGTTCTGTTGTCAGTCTTATAGAGGAAGTTACTAGTAAACATAGCAATGCTTTGTAATTGCTAAATGTGTTTAGGGAATAGCTATACATCCTTACATCCTACCCCCCCCCCCCCCCCCCCTCTGCCAGTCTCCTCCTTGTAACCCTTTCCCTGCCCATCACCTTCTCTCCCCTCTCTCTCCCTCTCCTCCTTCCCCTCTCTATGTCCACTCACCCGCCCTCTCCCACTTAACAACTTATGTCCTCTTCCACTTCTGATCTCTACCCTCTGCCCCCCCCCCCCCCCCCCTCTCTCTCTCTCTCTCTCTCTCTCTCTGACCTTAAGCCTTGTTTATTGTTATTGCCAATGAAACCTTGATTGGGAACTGAAGTTCCTTGACATGAATGGGTAAACCAGCTGGGATCAATGGCAAACGGCGCATGAGAGACCTCTCGTGCTGGTGGATCTGTGACGGTAGTAGCTTCAATGACAGTACTTCACATTGTTTTAATGTGCAAATGGGCAAAATTACAAAGTTTCAGATGATCCAGATTCCATAGTAGTATTCTAATTATAAGCTGATAAATCATAGACAGAATCTTTGTTTAAACTTATATAAATGGAGAAAGACTATAATTATATTGGAGAAACAATTTGTGTAATGGTTTAAACGTCCTACTATTGTAGTTAAAACTGACTGCGAGGAAGAAAACGAAAATGCAAATTTTGCAGAGCACAGCTTTATTTTCTTGCAGTTGGTTTTAGCAGAAAAACTACACATTGTTGTTTTAAAAATATGCAGCCAATGTGCGCTTGAAACTTTATTAGAGTATCATGTACAAATTTAAAGTTAATCAGAAAAGAAATTTTAGAGAGTTTTGTTAATGACAGTTCCATGTTATATGATACATATACATACTTATATAAGTACCAAAAACTATATATAAGCTTTGTCTCTCTAAATGTTTATAAGAGCATCATGCAAAAGTTTAAAGTGTATCACTCAAGAACTTTCCGAGATTTTTGTTAACATTTTCCCTTTGCATTGTGTGAGTGTATATTTGTTCGTGTGTGTGTGTGTGTGTGTGTGTGTGTGTGTGTGTGTGTGTGTGTGTGTGTGTGTGTGTATGTGTGTGTGCGTGTGCGTGTGTATGTGTATGTGTGCGCATGCGTGCATTTGTGCACACTCTTTCCAAATCTCCTAAATGACTGGAGAAATTTCAGCCAACTTGGTACACATATCCCTTTCTGTCCAGCAACAATTGTTGGGGTAGGGGTTGGGTAAGAACCACCTAACATAGGTTGGCTGGTTTAAAAGAGGAGGAGGAGGAGGAGGAGGGGGGGGGGGGGGGGGGACCAAACTGCTACGTAATCTGTCCCTTGTTCCAATTAAAATAATTCCACAATGGTGGGAGTAAAATAATAAGAGTCATAAAAAACACAGTTGGACGAAAGAATAAATCCACAAGGATGACAGAAGGGCAACAAACACTAAAATGGGCAAAATCGGACCAGAAAACCACAGAAAGACTCAATAAACATGTAGAAGAGATCAAAACAAGAGTGCGGATTACCATGGCTGGCTGACTATGAGAATAAAAAGGTGAAGCCAGCCACTCTGCAACACATTAAATCTTCCACCATAAAAGCACTAGGGTGGAGTACACAGAGGGACAAAGGCTAAAACAATGTGGCAAGGATATGATGTCGCCAGGTTGTCATCTGCTTTACGCAAGTCAAAAAAGATGGCAACCAGACATCTGGAAAATGCTGTTCTGATGGCAGACTTGAGGGGCACAAGATCAGTGTTAAGAGTGACCCTGGTGGAAGCCGCCCTGACATGGAGCCAGTAGGCCATGTGACTCCAGGACCCAACCCAACCCCCGACACACCAACCATTCCAGTAGCTTACAAAGAACGTTGGTGAGGCTGATGGGCTGATAGCTATCCACATCAAGTGCGTTTTTACTGGGTTTGAGTGCCGGAATGATGGTGCTCTCCCATCATTGTGATGGAAAGACGCCATCATACGACATCCGGTTGAAGATGTAGTCAGACGAGAGATGTTTAATCATCTGACTGTGAATCCGATCCAGTCCAGGAGATGTGTCGGGGCAATGTGCTAGGGCACTGAGGCGCTCCCACTCTGTAAATGGGGCGCTATAGGGTTCACTGTGGCGTGTATTGAACAAACGGACTTTCCTTTCCATCTGCCGTATGAGGGTGCGAAAGGCCGGGGGTAGTTCTCCGACGCAGAGGCTCGAACATAGTGCTCTCCAAAGAGCTCGGCAATCACATTTGTGTCGGTAGATAATACGCCACTGATGTTAATGCCAGGGACACCTATTGGGGTATGGTACCCAAAAAGGCATCTGATCTTTGTCCAGATTTAGGAAGTTGATGTATGGCACTCAATGGTCGACACGTATCTCTCCCAACGCTCCTGTTTCCTTCGTTTTATACGTTGTAAAATGTGGGCACAGAGCTCTGTAAAGGTCATTAGGTGCTTTTGCTGTTTATGTTGCTGTAGAGATCACCAACACTCTTCAATTGCCTCAGTAACTTCTGGCGACCACCTAGGGACTGTTTTTCGCCAGGGGCACCCTAACGAACAAGGGATCACGTTTTCTGCCGCAGTAACGATTGTTGTAGTGACCTGCTCAATGACAATATTGATGGCACCATGTGAGGGAGATTCAGCGGTGACAGCAGAGGTTAAGGCTTCCCAACCTGCCTTGTTTAAAGCCCATCTGGGTAGGCATCCATTGGCATGATGCCGGGGGAGTGACCAGAAGATGGGGAAGTGGTCACTACCACACAGGTCGTCATGTGCTCTCCAAAAGGAAAAGGCCAGGACTGCAAACTGAGAGATCAATGGTCGAATATGTGCCATATACCACAATGAAATGTGTGGGGGGTACATGTATTTAAGAGGCAGAGGTCGAGTTGTGAAAGTAAATTTTCGACCTACCTGCCTCAGCCAGTAAGCATGGCACGTCCCGACAAGGGGATATACACATTAAAATCTCCCAAAAGTAGGAAAGGTTTAGGGAGTTGATCAATCAGTGTAGCCAATACATTCAGGGGTCCTGCGCTATCTGGAGGAAGACATACACTGCAGACAGTTATTTCCTGTGTCGTCCTTGTCCTGACAGCCACAGATTCAAGAGGGGTTTGAAGGGGCACAGGTTCACTACATACTGAGTTCAGGAAATAGACACATACTCCACCTGACACTCTATTATAGTCGCTATGGTTCCTGTAATATCCCTTACAGCCATGGAGGGCAGGGGTCTGCAATGCCAGGAACCAGGTCTAGGGGAGGGCAAAGCAGAAAGCAGATGTAAAGCTTAACATTTGCCATACCTCAGCCTGGCAGTGTAAAAAACTGCCATAATTCCACTGGAGGATTATGTGATCATGAGGCTGGGAAGACATGAAACACTCGAGGCAGTCTATGCCT